>NC_136956.1:10449037-10464037 GCF_032717465.1 Coenobita brevimanus
CGAAGTACCTCCAAGACAAGAACTATTGCTATGGATGACGCGTGTCCCAGTCTATTAAAATTTCCCACATCCCTGTCGGAAGTTTTCTTATTTTTCTTAACATTATTATTATTATTATTATTATTATTATTATTTATTATTATTATTATTATTATTTCTGAGACATACTTGGTTAGACGTGATTGCAAATTTTGGATTACATAACTTTTTTGCAATGCTTTTCGTTCTGTAGATTGGTACATTCATGAAAAGTGACTCCAGATCAAGGGAAGCCATAGTTCCATGTGTGTCGCTGGTCTTGAGAATATCCAGAAAATCTGTGGCTGAAGTGAAGCTACATGTTGAGGGTACATTGGATATAAGTAGCGATCCTAGTTTTTTCACAGAGTGGTATGTGGAAGTAGGAATTTGCAAAATTATGTAGCGGAACTTGCTTCCAGGCTTATGGGTCTGGAGCACCAGAAGAGCCTTCCGTGTGAAAGTAATATTGATCGACAATGCAGAAAAACTTACTAAGGCTAAGTAACAGTTGAACTTACAAGCATGAGATCATAGCTGAAACAGGCAAGGCTTGAGAGAGCTCCAATAGCCAAGTTGTGGACAGGAGGCATGTTGAGGCAGCTAAGGAACTTCGTGCTGACCCGAGCATCACGATGGGGTAGTGGACAAAACTGCATCTTATGTTATCACTGACTCGTCAGAATATGTACAAAAACTCGATTTCATCATTATCTCCGCCAGCGAAGTTGGAGGAGGTTATGTATTCGCCTATGTTTGTCTGTTTGTTTGTCCACACAATATCTCCAAGAGTTCTCAATGACTTTCAATGAAATTTTGTGGAAGGGTGGGCCATGGGCCAAGAGTAAATTTATTAAATGTTGGGACGGATCCGCATCGGATGCGGATCTTATGGATTAAGCACAATATCTCCAAAGTTTTCAATTAATTTCAACAAAATTTTGAGAAAGAGTGGGCCATGGGTCAAGGAATAATTGATTATATTTGGGGACGGATCCAGATCCTAGGTATCCCACACAAAATCTCCACGGATCCAGATCCGGATCCTTTTTAATATTAATGGCATTGGCGGAGGTATGCGCTCTATGTGTGCTTGTTAGTTGGTGATGAAACTAAGTTCAGGAAACTAGACCAAGACCCAACAGGAGAACTGAAGAAGAAATTAAACAAGATCATTGACGTCAAGCATGCAAGCACCATTGGAAATAAGCTGAACAAAATGACTGGGGACTACCGACCTGGATGCTGTTACGGTAACGTGAAAACCCATAAACCTGGTACCAGTTGGAAACAAGTCATTCAAGAAACTGAGGGAGCTTCCCGAATCCCAATTACTAAGCAATAATGGATTTACTAAAAGAGACATTCAACGAGTAACGAGAAAAAGTATGGAAAATTGATACACAAACGACATGAATAATAGGTCGCCACCAGAGGGCATTACACTGTACTACCGATCTACATTTTCCAGCACTTATAAAGAGGATGAAAGAATCGTGAATCAAATAATCAAAAGGAATATTAAGCCAACCAATCCTAATGCATGAGTCAAACTAATCATCAACTACAAAAGTAAGAAGACTAGCCAAGTACTACTAAGGAACAGCCAACGTCAGGAGGAGGAAGCCCTTCAGCGTTCACTTGTTGAATATAGGTACACCTGTAAAAGAAGAAACTGCGCAACCTGCTCTTCCACTAATATAGGCATGGCGACGATGAACTTCGTCAGTCGCCTGACCAGCCACAGATATGGAGGAGCGCCTAGGAACCATGTGCAGCAGCAGGAGGACCGTGCCAACATCACCAAGGAGGATGCTGGAAGGAACACTCATATTCTGGCTAGCTGTAGCGACAACCGCCTCCTCCCCATACTAAAGGCATTGTATATCAAGGTGATTATACTTTCAATAAATGTCCATATTCAAGATTTACAAGCAGTACCAAGCATGAGATCTACAGCAAGCCAGAGCACAGACCCAACTGATGACGTCAGCCGCAGCCGGAACCCAACAGCCTATCAGAGTGCAGGAACCTAATTAAGCCCCACCTCCGATTCGCCACCCACGTATATAAGGATCCCCACCAACCACTATTATTACCATCTGTAATGCGGTGTTATCTATCAGTCATATCATCCTGCGCTGTCGGCGATTTATTCGTGAACGTGCTTCACTTATATATTACTGCGGCGCAGTAGACGTCCCCTTCACCCTTTCCACCATCCTGGGTGATGGGGACATTGTTATGACTGATAAATTGATGGCTTTCTTGAGAGAGACCGGACTGATCAGAGTGATGTGACTTTTTTACTGTGTGGTTATGGTTTTTATGAAGAGTAAATATGTATATATTGTAATATTAATTAGGGTTGACAGTTGACATATTTTAAATAGTTCCTCCTCCCACCGATCTATTTCTAATATTGATGTCCCCTACATTAAGCCAAGTTCCTCGCCTGACAGTCACCAGCTGATGAGTGCAAGTGTGCAATATAGGAAGGTATTGGGCACTTGCAGTCGATGGTGGTCTGCTGGGCGAGGTTCTTCACTTTCTGTACAAATTATGTAAATACATTATATTATCTTGCTTAAGTTATTCTAATTAGGGACGACAGCTGACGTATATGGAAATGTTCCTGACTCGTCTGGTTCCCTTTCATATATTGATGTCCCCTATATTAGGTTGTGCCTCGACTGACAGTCACCAGGTGATGAGTGCAGGTATGTAATGTAGAAAGGCATTTCATATCTGCAGTCGATGGTGTTCTGTTAGTCGAGGTATTTTTACCATTAGTGTAGGTCTAGCTATTTGTCTCTGTAGGATTTAGTATAGGTTAGCGATTTGTCTGTTAGATGATTAATTTTAGGGTCTTTAGATTAGTTTTACTTTATAATATAAGGTATAAAAAATATAAAACCAAGAAAAAATAAAAAAAAAAATACAAAAAAAATTAAATAAGATTAAAATTATTATATATATATATATATGTACGTTTGCATGAAAGTGTGTCTGTATGTATGCATAGAAGCGTGTGTGTGTGTGTGTGTGTGTGTGTGTGTGTGTGTGTGTGTGTGTATATATATGTTTGTATATATATGTATACATGTTTAAATGTATATACATATATATTTAAATGGCCTTAATAACCAGGGGCTTCGGCCCCAATGGTTGATAGGCCGGAAAAAAAAAATAAATAAAAAAAATAAAAAACTATTATTACACTCCTAGCTCAGACTTTGTCGGGTGAGGAGGTCTGGCCGATTTCTCTCGAGCTTTGAACTCTGGTTCATTTACTCGTGGCGATTTTCGTCCGTTTTCCTCGCTTTTTTGCTTGTTTAGGACTTAGTCTCTGGCACTGAGGAAGAATTTCTGCTGTTTTCCAGGTTTTTTCTGGGACTTAGTCTCCGATTGCCTGGGTGTGAGTGGGAGTGTGTGTGTGTTTGTGACTGTGTGTGTGGGTGTTTTTTTTTTTTTTTGGCCTGCCGTTAGTGTCTCTCACTGTAGTACGACGCCGAACCCTGAAGGGGTGCCGTTAGGGCACTTCCATGAAGGGGGGCCTTTAGGGCCTGGTTATAGGAGGCAGTGAGGGCGGCTCTGTTAGATTAGGGAAGACCCGAAAGGGGCAGTGGCGGGGCCTCCCATCGCCCTTTAGAGGGTGGGGAGCATAGGTTGCCCGTCACTGTAGGGACCTTGGCCACTTTTGTTATTTTCTTTGTGCTGTTTGAGTGGTTGTGTGTGTGTGGTGTGTGTGTGTGTGTGTGTGTGTGTGTGTGTGTGTGTGTGTGTGTGTGTGTGTGTGCGTGTGTGTGTGTGTGTGTGTGTTGACTGAGTTTTTTGGGCTGCTTCTGTGAGCAGGATGAAGGGATCCAGCATCCCTAGGCCCCAGGGGCATTCCCGCCTCCCACTCCCTCAGTCGAGGCTCTCCAATGAGTTTTTTGGGCTGCTTCTGTGAGCAGGATGAAGGGATCCAGCATCCCTAGGCCCCAGGGGCATTCCCGCCTCCCACTCCCTCAGTCGAGGCTCTCCAACCTGTGTCCTGCTACAGGCACGAAGCGGGAGCGTCACTGTTCTGACTCGAGCTCCCATTCATCAGCTCATGAGGTTTCCTGTGCTAACCCCTCTACACCTAAGTCTACGGGAGTGGTACCTCGCTTGCGTGGTGACTCTACCCGTTCTGCTAAGGCAGCCCGCCGACATGAGGCTATGGAGGAGGTTGCACCTGCTCCACCATCTCTCTCTTCCACCAAGGGCACTTCAGCTTCCCCAAGTGCAGATGCCAGCCCTAATCCACGGCAAGGCACTCCCGTGAACCGAGCCCTCGATCCGCAGCCTCACGCTCCCACCTGCGCACCCTCTCACGAACCTAGGCCGGCTAGTTCTCGTACTCTCAAGTGGCTGGAGGTCCCGTCGAAGGCTCCTGCTGCGACTCAGATCTCCCCCTCTGCTGATCCTGCTCTGCATGATGATGAGGGTTTCACCCCCTTGGTACGCAAGGGATCGAGGTGTGCTCGCCAGGGAAACGGCCCTTCTCCGGCAGTACGCACTGGGCCTCCCCTCAGGGGTCCCTCTGCTGCTCGTCCCTCCGTGTCAGTAGCTGTGCGTCCGCCGCCCCGCTCTGCATTCCCAGCTTTCCGTGTGCCGGTACAGGACGGGCATGCGAAGAGTTACGATGCCGTGGCTGCACTAGAGCGTCACCTGCCAGGGCTACGCTGCTCCAACCTGATAGGTCAGGATGGAAGCTCGGTGTTGGTGCCGAAGGACGAGGGAGCCTACGACCTCTTGAGAACACTACGACCTCTTGAGAACAGCTCTGCAGGACGAGGCCTGCCCTGTGAAGCTAGTCGAGCTGACGCCCGGCCAACAGTCTACGAAGGCAGTTGTCATGGGTTATCCCTTGCGAATGCCTATGGAGATACTGCTTCAACACCCTCAGGTCGAAGAGGCAACCCGCTGCCAGAAAGCGCGGACCAGGGAGGAGACTCGACAGGTCATCATCACCCTGCGGGGTCCTCTGATCCCTGCGATCGACCTGGGGAACTGGGGAATATATCTCCTTCGCCCCTTCACCCCAGAGCCACTCCGTTGCTACCGATGCCAACGCTACGGGCACCACCGTGCCAACTGCAACCGCCCCGTCATTTGCGGCATGTGCAGTGGCGCCCACAACATGGACGAGTGCCTGCAGCGGTTCAAGGCAAAGCAACCAATTGCGGCCAAGTGCCCCAGTTGCTCAGGCCGACACCACGCCTGGCACCCCAGTTGCCCCGCGAGGGTTCAACGAGTGAACCAGGGTCGAGAGAGGCAGGTTGCTTTTGTGCAGGAGAACCAGGCCACCAGCGCCACTCCAGCTCCCCCCGGCACTTTCATCTGGGGACAACAGCGCCGCCCTCTCATTCAGAGCCCACCACCTCTCAGCGACCAGGAGTTCCCTTCATTGCCCTCAGCTCTCACTGTGGTCCAGACCACAGCAGAGGTCCACCGCCAACAGCCGCCTGTCTCGCCACCACTTCCAACTGTAGCAACCAGTCAGTCACTGACAATTCCGCCACCAGTGTCTGGCTCCACACCCAGTCCACCCCCCGCTCCTGCTCCTCCGGTGATCTCTTTCACAACGGAGGAGCTCAGGACCTTTGCCACAGAGCTGGCGATGACCCTAGCAAAGACAGTAGCCTTAACCCACGACATCCCTCTCCCAACAGAGCCCCTTACCGAAGCTGCCAATCGCCTTGTGGACCAGGCGATCAAGAGGAAGATGGCGAGCCTAGGTGCTCCTCTGTCCCCTCGCCGCCCAGCTCGTTCGGCAGGGCGACCCCGTCACACATTGCACAGGTCAGCTCGCCCGTCCAAGAGGGTCAAGCCACGACCTCCCAATGCTCTGCCTTCTACCGCACAGCTGCCTCGTCATCGTCATCGTTTGGGGCAAACCCTAACACCATCTGGGTCCAAAGTGATGGACAGGGCCTCACCACTGCTGCAGGAGAACGACCGTCTGCAACTGTCGCCGGACGGCCAGTAGACCCCTCTCTCAGGCTCCTCCAGTGGAATTGTGTGGGAGCACGGAGCAAGCTCCCCCTTTTGCAGGAAGCGGCCGCAAAGGACCGCCCTCATGTCATTCTCCTGCAGGAGACCCTGCTCCCAGGCAATTCCACTTTCCATCTCTCGGGATACACCACCCATCTCCTCCCGTATTTTCGTGGCGTTACACGGGGATGTGCCGTTCTGGTCCAGGACCACATCGCGTGCACGGATTGTGAGCCCCCTCCTTTCTGTGGACCTGATGTGGAGGTTCAGGGCGTGGTTCTCCATCTGGCGACGTCGCCCCTGACGGTATACAATGTATACCGGAGCCAGAGGAGCACCCTGGAGTTGGGGGAACTTTTCTCCCAAGCTGCCAGGGGAGCCGTGTACATTGGGGGCGACTTCAATGCCCACCACGCCCTGCTCTCTTTGCCTCTTCGGCCCAACGATGCAGGACGACACATCTCTTTAATACTGGAGGAGATGGGTGATGTTTCCCTATTGAACGACACCACTGAAGCCACACACATTGATGGGGGGCGTCTGGACTTGGCGTTTGTGTCCTCCCCCTTTGCGGGCTTGGCAACATGGTCACTGCACCCTCACCTTGCTAGTGATCATTTTGCCCTAGAGGTCACTCTGCCAACTGCTCCACTCCCACCGACGCCGCCCCCTCCACCACGGTGGGACTTCCGTAGGGCCGACTGGGTGGCGTTTGCCCAGGCCTTAGCTGGGGCCTTTGCTGCATCTCCTCCCGCCTCAGACCTCGAGAGACGAGCAGATCAGGTGGCGAGTATCTTTTCACAGGCTGCCTCTCCTGCTATCCCTCTGCAGCGTCGATCGGCGAGGTGCTATCGGGACGGCTGGATTTACTGCGACAGGGTCAAGGAATTGAACCGGCGGCTCAATGTGGCACGCAGGCAGTACCGACGGCGTCGCACATCTCCACACCGTCGGTACCTGGTGGCTGTCACCAACATGTCACCACAGAGAAACGCTGCCTCAAGGAGGAGGCGCGTGGATTGGATGGTGTCGTACCCTAGACGCTCACTCCACTCTCAGGGAGATGTGGAGGAGAATCAGGTCCATCTCCAATCCACGTCTTCCTCGTCTGCCCTCGCATCCTGATCCTGCCGCAGAGGCCAGCCGCCTCTCTCAGCACTTCGCGGATCGCTCTGCTTCTAGTAATCTCCCACAATCTGTCCAGATTCTGCAGGCTCAGCTATGCACCGCTCGTGCCACGGCAGTTCAGGCTGCCTGTGATAGGCCAGACCCAGCTGATTGTCCCATCACCAGCGGGGAGGTTCTAAAAGCACTGCACCACAGGGGGGACTCTGCGCCTGGACTGTACGGGATTACATATTCAATCCTGTCACACGCTGGAGATTGCGGCAGCGAGCGCCTACTTGATCTAATCAACCTCTCGTGGTCTGAGGGACGTCTGCCAAGGTCGTGGAAGGCGGCCGTTATTCACCCGATTCCTAAGCCTCATGATCCTACCGCCATGCGCCCCATCTCCCTCCTTAGCTGTATCACTAAAACGGCTGAGAGGGTTGTGCGGGCTCGTCTCGCTTGGCGGCTGGGACCACTGCACCCAAGGATCTTCGCTTACCACCATGGTAGGAGTGCCACTCACTGCCTCGCGTCTTTCCTTGGGGAACTGAGAGGGGGAAGGGGGATGGCCGTCTTCCTCGACCTTGAGAAGGCTTTTGAACTAGCCAGCCCTACTGTTATTTTGACTGCCCTTGCAGACAGGGGTGTGGGAGGCAGGCTTTTATCCTGGATCAGGGACTTCTTTGCGGATCGCTCTGCAGGGGTCAGATTTCAGGGGCACCTCTCACACTTTTACGAACATTCAAATGGCACGCCCCAGGGGAGCGTATTAAGCCCTCTCCTTTTTAATATCCTTATGGAGGGGCTCTTAACTATTGACTATGGGCCTGGTGTCACCCTCCTCTGTTATGCGGACGATCTTGCCCTCGTCTTTACAAGAAGGGATTGTTTTAGACAGGCTGACTTGGCCCTTTCTCGGCTCCATGCCAAGTGTGCCGAGTTAGGCCTCAAAATTAACTTTCATAAGACCAAGTGCCTGCCATTCGGACTCCGCCCCCCAGACTTTCCACTGCTACTCGGGGGCCATCAGCTCTCCCTTGTCACTGCACATCGGTACTTGGGGGTCTGGCTTGACGCGGGTCTTAACTTTTCCTGCCACGTTCGGTACCTGAGGGAGCGTGCATCCACCCGCATGGCTGCTCTCCGCTATCTATCCAAGCGGAGTTTGGGGGCATCATATTCCGTCCTACAGACTTTTTATATACATGCAGTCCGATCCTTAGTAGATTACAGCGCCATCTGTTTGACGGGACTCGCTCCGCCAGTCGCTAGATCTCTGGAGGTCATCCAGAATGATGCACTCCGCATTATGCTGGGTGCTCCACGCTGGACCCGCCTTGTCAATCTGCGTATGGAGGGTGGGGTGCCATCTCTGGCCCATCGCATTGTGTTATGAGTGGCAATTGTCACTCTGAAGCCGATCCAGTGCCTGCCTCACCTGCCTGTCTCTGCCCTCCTAAAACGCCTTCTCTGCCGCCCACCCGAGCCGGCCCCTCAGCGTGACTGGGCCCGCACCACAGCCGCTGTCATCCATGGATTGGGAGCTGCTGCGAGCCTCTGTCAAGATCCCGACTCTCCCTTTCCTGGATACGTTGATCCACCGCCATGGGATCCTCCTCTTTTTAATATTATTTGTCCATTGGAGGCTAAACCCCGCTCCTCAATTCCAGCACTCCTTCGCCAGGAGGGTCTCAGTAGGGTGGCAGCTCTGGCCTTACCAGACTCAACCATCTATTACACTGATGGCTCTGTTTCCCCTAATGGCGCAGCTGGAGCGGCCTTTGTCTCTGGGCAAATAGTGAAAGCTTGGCGACTCTCTTCAGGTGTATCCGCTTTCCAGGCGGAACTTGCAGCCATCCTGGGTGCATTGCGCCATGCTCACCACCATCGTCGCAGTCGAGTCATAATCCACACAGACTCTCTTTCCTCCATTCAGAGATTACGATCCTTCTCGCTGCATGACGTCTTTCTCCTAACAGCGATTCATACATTTGCATCACTTCTTGTCCATAGGGGCGCAACGATTAACCTTCACTGGCTCCCGGGACATGTGGGAATCAGTGGCAACGAGCGTGCTGATGACGCTGCGCGCTCAGCTTGCGATCTCCCAGACATCACATTCCCACTACGCCCTAGTCCCTCCTACCTCATACGCACTCTCACTGCCACCATAGGAAGACTATCCCTAGAGGACCATCAGCTCTGGGTCACGGAGGGCTCTTGCTCTGCAAAATGGTATGCTACTGCCACGTCCTATTCCCTCCTGTTGCCCCCCCCAGGACTACCTAATTTTATTGTAGTCCGGCTTCGAAGATTGCGTCTTGGGTTTCTTTGCTACAAGCAAATTGTGGGTATGGAGCCAGACCAGTGTGAACATTGCTTGGCCAGCTGTGAGGAGCCCCTTCTTCATTATCTTCTGGACTGCCCAGCCACCACCATGCTCAGGTCTGAGCTCGACTCGGCCCTAGCCCGATCTGGTGACGTCTTTATGGACGCTGCTGGCATTGTTGCCCATGCTCCATTAAATATATAAATTACTACGGTAAGGGATTATCCTCCACCTCGCTAAAGCAAGTTCGCGCAAGTAGTGCGCACCTCTGACGGGCTCTCTGTTTGCCCGTGTCCCAGGAAACTGGGACGATTATCCCACAAACAAACAAACCACTATTAACCATTCCTACCAGGACTGCAACCTTAGTAAGATCTTCCCTTCGCTGAAGAAGGCTCTGGAGAGTCGAAATTCCGGAATCCGAAGTAAAACAACTACATCACTGATGACACCACGAAGACCGAGGACATGGCCGCTTACAGAAAAATCATTGCTGGGCTTCAGAGAGAAGCAAAACGGGCCATCAGACAACAAGAAAGCATTGCAAAAAAGTTATGTAATGCAGAATTTACAATCATCTTTAATAAAGTATATCTCTGAGAAAATCTACTGCCTATATATATATATTTTTTTTTTTTTTTTTTTTATGCGAGGAAGAAGGAATCAAAGGCCATGAGCCCGCAGTAACAGTTCCCTCCAAGAGAAAAACAAAATACAATAGAGAGCCAAATTCAAGATCCGATCATTTTGAGATGCCTGGACACACTGCATTTGAAAGACTGGAGATCATAGGCAGCAGGAAATACAGATAGAGGGAGACAGTTCCAGAGCTGACCTGTTGCATAAATGAAAGACTGGGAGTAACGGTTAACTCTTGCATTAGAGAGTTGGACAGAAAAGGGATGAGAGTTTGCTGCCAGACGGGTGCTACGCGCACGTCGTAGTGGTGGAGGAATGCAAGCAGACAGTTCAGAGGAGCAGTGACCATTAAAGTAGCGATAGAAAAGAGATAAAGATGCAACAGTGCGGCGAAGAGACAGAGGTTGAAGGGAGTCAGTAAGAGGAGGAGAGTTAATGAGACGAAAAGCCTTTGACTCCACCCTATTGAGAAGAGCTGTATGTGGGGAGCCTCCCCACACATGAGAGTTGTACTCCACACAGGGGCGGATAAAACCCCTGTATAGAGACAACAATTGTGCAGGGGTAAAGAAAGAGCGGAGTCGGCTTAGCACACCCAATCTTTTGGAAGCAGATTTTACAAGAGATGTAATATGATCTTTCCAAGATAAGTCCCGAGTAAATGAAACCCCAAGCATGTTCAAGGATGATGCAGGATTAAGCTGAATATTATTAAACATTAATGGGTATACCTGTGGAAGATTTTGTCGGGTTGATAGGTGTAAGAACTGAGTCTTAGATGCATTAAAGACAACCATATTATTTTTACCCCAGTCAGAGATACGAGCCAAGTCAGACATTAGGTGTGCCATAGCCTCATCCCTTGTTTCTTGAAGTAACTGTTGAGATGGGCGTTGCGGGAACCGAATGGAAAGGTGAAGGGTGGAGTCATCAGCGTATGAGTGGATAGGGTTAGATGTACAGCTTAGAAGATCATTGATGAATAAAAGGAAGAGAGTTGGTGACAGGACAGAGCCCTGAGGAACACCACTGTTGATAGATCTAGGAGAAGAACGATGGCCGTCTACAACAGTGGCTATAGAACGACCAGAAAGGAAGCTAGCGATGAAGGCACAGATAGAAGGATAGAAACCGTAGGAGGGCAGTTTGGAAATTAAAGATTTATGCCAGACTCGATCGAAAGCCTTTGAGATGTCAAGTGCAATGGCAAAGCTTTCGCCGAAGTCCCGAAAGGAGGATGACCAGGAGTCTGAAAGGTAGGTGAGAAGATCGCCAGTGGAGCGTCCCTGACGGAACCCATACTGACGATCGGAAAGAAGGTTGTGATAGGAAAGATGCCTTAAAATTTTTCTATTAAGAATTGACTCGAAAACTTTTGAAATACAGGACGTTAAAGCAATTGGACGATAGTTGGAGGGTTGGGAGTGGTCACCCTTCTTTGGGACTGGCTGAATGAGAGCAAACTTCCAGCAAGAAGGAAAGGTACAAGTTGACAGACAAAGGCGAAAGAGTTTGCCTAGGCAGGGTGTAAGCACAGAAGCACAGTTCTTGAGAACAACAGGAGGGACCCCATCAGGCCCATATGCCTTGTTAGTACTGAGGCCAGTGATGGCAGAAAATACATCAACTGAAGACATTTTAATGTCAGCCATGAGGAAGTCAGAGGGGAGAAGTGATGGAGGAACAGCACCGGAATCGTCTAAGGTGGAATTGGAGGAGAAAGTCTGTGCGAAGAGATCTGCTTTATCAGTAGAAGAAATAGCTACAGAACCATCAGAGTAGAAAAGAGGAGGGAAGGATGATGAGGTAAAGTTGTTAGAAAGATTTTTGGCAAGGTGCCAGAAGGAGCGGGAAGAATTCGAGTTAGAGAGTTGAGAGCATTTAGTATGGATGAAATTATTTTTAGTAGAGCGAAGAACAGACTTAGCACGATTCCGGGCAGAAACGTAAAGATGATGTGATTCAGGGGTGGGTTGGCTCCGGTACCTTTTGTAGGCCCTCTCCTTGTTGCGGACAGCATTAGAACAAGCGTGATTAAACCAAGGCTTTCTTGCGTTAGTCAAAGGATATGAGAAAGGAATGTATGCTTCCATGCCCGAGAGAATAACCTCCGTAATGCGCAAGGCACACTCAGATGGCTCACGGCCATGGAAGCAATAATCATTCCAGGGAAAATCAAAGAAGTACTGCCTGAGGGCCTCCCAGTTCGCGGCTCCAAAATGCCACAGACGACGTTTCCCTGGAGGGTCCACAGGCCGTACCGGAGTGATAGGACAGGTTAAGGTAATAAGGTTGTGATCGGAGGAGCCCAACGGAGAGAAAAGATTAACAGTGTAAGCAGAAGGATTAGTTGTGAGGAAGAGGTCAAGTATGTTGGAGCTCTCTCCAAGGCTGCTGCTGCTGCTGCTACTACTACTGCTACTACTACTACTACTACTACTACTGCTACTACTACTACTACTACTACTACTATTACTATTTCTACTACTACTACTACTACTATTGCCGCTGCTGCTGCTCAGTTTAAAGTTGCGAAATTAAAAAAAACTGTTTGGCCTAAAGCAATGGTCCTCAACCTGGGGGTAATTAACTCCAAAGGTGTAGTTTTGCATTTTCAAATGGGTAATATCTGTAAAACATTGTTTGGCGATTTTTTTTTTTTTTTAATGAGGCAATAAACACAGCTATCATGAGCAAGATGTGGCTGCTTTATGGATAAAGCTTGGTCAAGCATACACCATTATGTCATAGTAAGCACAGAAGATCCTAATCCTTTTCCAACTACATACCACTGTCTACTCTGCTTTTCTGCTATGCACAAAAAAGGAAAAAAAAAAAAAAAAAGGATGTTTATTGACTATGACATGTAATGCGTATTGCCTCTAACTGAGCCACGCATAGAAAAACTGATAAAAAAATAATAATAATACCCATCACACTGGTTGTCTAACCAAGTGTTTGTTCTACTGAAAACAATTTAATTTACTTGAAAACCGTATACAGACTTCTTTTTATAGTTTGTAAAACCACTTGGAAAATACATTACCAGTACCAATATGTTTTTCTTCTGTTTCTCCCGATTTAAGATGGATCGGGGAAAAACTGCCTATCTTGGTGTGCCAGGGTTAACAGCGAGGAAAAGGTTAGGAACCACTGGCTTGGAGCCTCCAAACTCGTTCAGCTTAGTCGGGCAGCTGTCCGCTTCTGTGGCCCAATATGGTGGCAATCCTTCAACCAAAAATCTGGATATTATCCTACTATATGAAACATAAAAAAGTGAGTCACCCAAGTTATCTCGATAACCGCTTCAGCTAGGAAGCTCAAATTTTACAACAATATAGCCTTAAGGCGGACGCGGAGCAGAAAGGAGTATGTTTCATTCAGTTGATTTTTCTCTGAAATCGCCCGGGGTCAAAAAATGGGACTTTTCTGGATAATCCGGATGTCACATAATTTTTCATTAAGGATTAAAGTTAGAGCCACAAAACTTTGTGGACTTATAGACTGCGTTGACCTAAGTGACATGCACAAGATCAATGACCTTGACCTCAAGATTCCTTTTACAGCTGGGCTTCTGGTGGGGAATAACTGTGAAAAGTTGTTCTTTATTGAAGTTGCCTTTGGACAATTTGGCGGTGTCCTGGTTTATACTATCTTTTTTTAGTTGATGGTTTTAGATCAATCGTTTTTATATTGTTTTATTTTTCACAAAATCACCAAAGCTATCGCCATACAGTACAGAAAGTAAATTAAATGTCGTGGAATCGCTAAACGGCAGAAAATGTAGCTGAACGATTTCCAAAATAGCCAAATCTAGCGAAAAAATCGCCAAATTGGCAACCCTAAAATTGAAGTAAAGGAAATCCTTGTGTTATAAACTATACAAACAAATGAACCCGACAGAGAGAGAGAGAGAGAGAGAGAGAGAGAGAGAGCAAATGTTGTTTTAATATGTTAAAACAAATCTTTAGACTATTCCCTTTTCATTCTAATATTATTCTTACTTGACTGTCACTCGCTCCCGAAACATTTCATGGATGATGTGGAGTTGTTGTGGCTTTGGGTAGATACGGTACATGTGCAGGATGTGGAGAAGCCAGGTGGAGGAACCGACCTGTGAAGGAATGGTATATACCGTACGTGCCAGTGTGTGCGTAACACACACACACACACACACACACACACACAATCACTCTGAAGCTTACATATATATATATATATATATATATATATATATATATATGTAGAGAGAGAGAGAGAGAGAGAGAGAGAGAGAACAACCATGGGGACATCACACAACCTTGTCGCACGCCCACACCGATCGTGAACCATTCACTTAGATTCCTTACCCATGTTTCACTACCATCACAAAAACTCTTGACGGCACCTAGCAGCTTACCATCTACACCGTACATGCGCAAAACTTTCCACAATCCTTCTCTCTCCACTTTGTCACATGCTTTTTCCAGATCCATGAATGCCATAAACACCTTACAGTCCTTTTCACAAGCCTTCTCTGCTATCTGTCTCACTGCAAATATTTGATCCACACATCCTCTGCCACTCCTAAGGCCATCCTGATCATCACTCACTAGGACTCCTGATATCTCCCTTACTGTCTCTATAATAATTCTTCCGTATACCTTCCCTACCACAATCAATAAATTAATAACGATATTTCTTGCACTCACTTCGCTCACCTTTATTTTTGTACAGGAGTACAATCACAGCCTTTTTCCACTCTGCTGGCACAGTATCACTCACTCCTGCCTTCTTACATTGAGAAAGTGACTCCCAGTGCGATGTTATAGTGAATGGAGAGATAGTGGAATTGGTGAGAATTCAGAAACCTGGGTACAGCGATAGAGAAGAGAGGAAAATGT
>NC_136956.1:10466537-10541537 GCF_032717465.1 Coenobita brevimanus
GACTCATAAGGATAATGTAATGGCAAATAAACAGGTTAAATATATGGTTAACTGCAATAGCCTCTATTAACACGAAATTAGCAAGAGTAAATTTATCTAAGTCAGTCCTGATAAAATGAAAATACACCAGGTAATGCTCAGTTAATGCAAGATAAATTATTACAGATACAAAATAATATTAAAACTGATGGTCATAAAGATCCCTACATGAATTACAAAAACTTCACTAGGCCTACAAGTTAAACTTATGCTACACAGTACAAGAAAAAATGCAACAACACTCATACTCAAATCACACAGCTGCTAGATGGTTGGAGACTTCCTGAGAAATTCACAATATTGATAACTGTACAGGGGACGACAGAGATGTGAACAAAATGAGGAGCAGATCTAAGTGGCAATGATGCAGAGACTGAGCTCATTATATAGGGGCCGGCAGAGCTTGATACAACTTGTAAGAAGGACGCGCAAATGAAGCGATGGGGACAAACAGTTGACAATCCCGCACTGAATAACAGAAAGGACGACTTACTCTACTATAACGGTAGAAGGGGGGGACTGAGGCAGAACACGCTCGTGATCAAACATGCAGCATACTGTGCGTTAAAATTACACAAAGGATGATGAAATCATAGGCTATGTAACACCTCCCCACAAAGAAAAGGAAATTTCTTATTACTCTAAAACAGTCTGTCTAAAGTCTAGATAAGCAATCTGCAATAACATTTTCTTTCCCCTTGACATGTTGTATGTCTAATGAATACTCCTGAAGAAGTAGACTCCATCTTGTCAATCTCTGATTTTTATCTTTAAACTTACTAAGGAATTTCAGTGGGTTATGATCGGTATAAATGACTATGGGGTCAAAACCAGAACACAAATAAAATGAAAAATGCTGTAAACCCAAAATCAAGGCCAAAAGCTCTTTCTCAATAGTTGAGTAGTTCTTTTGAGGTGGAGTGAACTTCTTACTGTAATAAGATACAGGATGTTCAATACCCTGATCATCCTCTTGCAGCAAAACAGCCCCAGCTCCTGTATCACTTGCGTCAACAGCCATCTTAAAAGGCTTAGCAAAATTTGGAGTAGCGAGCACTGGCTGACTTAATAGAATAGCTTTAAGTTTGTTGAAAGAGGATTCACAGTTATCGGTCCAGACAAATTTAACTCCCTTTTTCAGTAGGTCTGTAAGTGGTGACACAAGAATAAAAAAGTTAAGAACAAATCTCCTGTAATAACCTACCATTCCCAAAAATCTTTGTAGCTCCTTCCTACTTTTAGGTCTGGGAAGATCACTTATAACCTGAACCTTAGCTCCTGGTGGTGCAACATGTCCATCACCAATTACATACCCAAGGTACTGAACTTTAGCTTGACCAAACTCACACTTTGATAAATTAGCTACAAGATTAGCCTGAACCAAACGCTCAAGAAATTTACTGACATGGCATAGGTGATCTTTCCAGTTGTCACTGAAGATTAATACATCATCAATATAAACAACACACCCTGCCAAACCCTCTGTTACAACATTCATGAACTTCTGAAATGTGGCTGGTGCATTCTTCATACCATACGGCATTACAGAACATGCAAAAGCCTTTCCTAGTGTTACAAAACATGAGATCTCCCTAGCACGTTCAGTCATAGGTACTTGCCAGTATCCCTTTAACAAATCAAACTTACTTATGTACCTAGCCTTTCCGATCTTGTCTATGCAATCCTCCACGCGAGGGAGAGGGTAAGTGTCTGTTTTGGTTATCTGATTAACACGTCTGTAGTCGATGCAAAGCCGCTGTGACCCACCCGGCTTAGGGACCAGAGTGACAGGAGAACTCCACTCGCTCTGACAGGGCTCAATCATCTTGTGGTCCAACAGGTAGCCAAGCTCCTTCTGGATGAGAGGAACTTTCACTGGGTTCACACAGTAAGGAGGCAGTTTAATTGGCTTTGCGTCTCCAACATCGACATCATGCATCAACACAGTGGTTCTTCCTGGAGTGGCACGGAACACTTGCGGGTACTCCTGCAGTAATGCCGAAAACTCCTGCCTTTCCTTGGGAGGTAGATGAGAAAGCTTAGTCTGGAGATCATTCATGATATCAGGATTCTTCCCCAAACTATCATTCAGGCTCATACTGCATGGGAGAGCTTCACTTGCAGACTCGGGTGGAACAGCTACAGTGCAGACTGGATTATTTTCGTCCCGCCTGTGATATAACTTTAGCATGTTGATGTGACATAGTTGCTTGCTCTTTCTACGATCTGGTGTGGTGATGACATACCTGACATCACTGAGTTTCTTCTCCACGAAATAAGGGCCACTAAACTTGGCTTGAAGAGGTTGCCCATGAACTGGTAGCAGAATCAAAACCTGATCTCCTGGCTGAAAGTGGCGTAACCTGGACTTCTTATCATACCAAGTCTTCATCTTTTCCTGAGCAGCTCCTAAATTCTCTCTCGCCAGCTGTAAAGCAGTGGACAGCCGTTCTTTGAACTTCATCACATACTCCAGCAGGTTGACGTCATCTTCCTCCGACAGCCAGCATTCCTTGAGTAACTTAAGGGGTCCTCTTACTTCATGGCCAAACAGTAGTTCAAAAGGTGAGAAGCCCAGTGATTCATTTGGAGATTCTCTTGCGGCAAATACAACAAATGGAAGACCTTTGTCCCAGTCTTTCTGATGTTCCAAACAGTATTTCTTGAGCATCGATTTGAGTGTTTGATGATATCTCTCCAACGCTCCTTGGGTCTGGGGATGGTAAGCTGAAGACGTGATCTGGGTGATGCCCAACTCTTTCAGAGACTGCTTGAAAACGTTTGACATGAAATTACTTCCCCGGTCGGACTGTACCTCCTTGGGCAGACCAAACTTTGTGAAGAACCCTAGCATTTCCTTAACCACGTTCTTTGCTGAGATATTTCTAAGTGGAATGGCTTCAGGATAACGAGTAGCCATATCAATCAGGGTCAACACATAAGAAAATCCTGAAGAAGTCTTAGGAAGAGGGCCCACAATATCCACCAACACACGGGTGAAAGGCGCCTCAAAAGGAGGAATGGGAACTAGAGGTGCAACCTTTTCGGTCTGATTACACTTCCCCACAACTTGACAGGTGTGACAAGACTTACAATACCAGGAAACATCCCTGAAGATACCTGGCCAGTAGAAGTGTTTCAAAATGCGTGCCACAGTCTTCCTCACTCCAAGGTGTCCTGCCAAACTGGAATCATGAGCCACTCTAATGATATCCTGCCTACAAACACGAGGGATGACAACTTGATGTACAACCTCCCATTCACAGTCGGCTGATGCTGTTGGGGGTCTCCACTTCCTCATAAGTACTCCTGACTTTACATAATAACAAGTAGAAGCACCGGCTGACTCTTCTTCACTGTAAGCAGAGTTAGCTAGACCTTTCAACTCAGGGTCAGCAACCTGCAACTCAACCAACTCTTGACGAGACAAACTATCAACACTACGGGGTACTGCCTCATCTGGTGAGTGGTCCAAATTAGCAAGAAAAGTGTCAGCTAGGATAACATCATCATCATCATTATCCTCTAAATCACCAGTAACTTTAGACTTAGCCCTAGTGACAGCACATACAGGGAACACATCAGGGTCATCACAATCCTGGGCCGCAGCCACTGGCTCACTAGACAACTGAGGAGCTGGACTCACTTGACTTCCACCAATATCATTTCCAAGTAAGAAAGTTACACCTGACATTGGGAGTGTCTCAACCAACCCAACCATAACAGAACCATTAACAAAACCAGACTCTAAATTCACTCTGCACAGAGGGACAGAGAAGTAATTATTCCCTACACCTTGTAAGATTACAGTTTCATCAGAGGAATTAACATTAGAGCCTAGAACACTGGTCAGCATAAGGGATTGGCAAGCACCTGTATCACGATATATTTTAACTGATTTCCTGTCATTACTGTCCAGAGGACTGACAAAACCATCAGACAGGAAATTAGCACATGAACTCTTGAGAGTGTCACCCACGTTACTGCTCAAAAGAGGAGCTCCATCATGAGAATTTAAGTTACCCCTCAAAGCAGGTTCAGTTAACTCAGTTAAAGAATTCTGGGAACTCTCAAGAGTGGACACTAGACCAATTGACTGAATATTTAAAGACTCCTTTTTGTTCACATCACGCTGTCTCCTGAAACATCTCTCCGTAGTATGACCAAGCTTACTACAATAAGTACATTTACTTTTCTGAAATCTAGAGGTGAAGCTGGTATTTACTTCCTGAGAAACATCATCTTTGTTCTCTTTCCTGTTACCTGTACTCTGAGTAGAGGCAACGTACTTACGCTCAGCTTTCCCTTTTTCTTTAGAATATCTCTTGTGAGTGAGAACATATTCATCAGCTAAAACTGCAGCATCAGACAAATTATCTATTCTTTTCTCATCAAGATATAGGCTTACATCTTTATAAATACACCTTTTGAAGTCCTCCAGCAAAATCATCTGCTTAAATTTGTCAAAATCAGAATCCACATTCTTAGAATTTAACCACTGCTCTAACAGATCTTCTTTGATTTTTGCATACTCAACATGGGATTGCTTATCTTGCTTATAAGTTGTCCTAAATTTTACTCTATAGGCTTCAGGAACAAGCTCGTAGGCCTTAAGAATCAAGCTCTTAACAACATCATAATTATCACATTGATCCTGAGGCAAAGATGCATAAGTTACTTGAGCTTTACTGGTGAGAACAGTTTGAAGGAGAACTGGCCAATACTTTTTTGGCCAATTAAAACCTGTAGCTACCCTCTCAAACAACTGAAAATACTTTGTTAAATCAGATTCATTAAAAGGAGGGACAAGTTTAACATTTTTAGCCACATCAAAATCTTCAGAGCTAGATGATCCAGTTCCACCTTGTTTCATGCGATACTCATGGTCTGCCTGAATCCTAGCAAGTTCAATTTGTGCCTGAGCCTGTACCTGTGCCTCTTGGATACGAGCATTTGCCTGAAATTCAGCCTCCTTAGCTTTTGCCTCCTGCAGGGCTAGCTGTAACTTAGCTAATTCAATCTGCGATTGCTCATTTGGAGAAGTTACATTAAACAAGCTTTCATTAATCATGTCAACAATTTGATCTTTAGAATGATGAGAGCGAACAGCAATTCCCAATTGTTGAGCAACAAGCTTAAGTTCATTCTTTGTTCTGTTCTCTACATCACACACTGTTTGCACATTTGGCAAAAAATCTTTGGCTTCATTCAAGTGTAGTAATAGTAGACATCATGAATAAATCACAGTCACAAAATATCAAGCAATATCCTTATGATAATATCCTGAATATCCTGATATGAGGTCGCCAAATTTATGTTACGGAACAGAGAAAGATAACGTACACTTTAAGTGAGAATACTAAGAGTCACTACTGTCCCGTAAAGTTCCAGGTTCAAAACAAAAGAGTTAGGTAAAATTACAAGTTAAAGTTTAATGCTCAAACTAACAACAAAACATTCAGGACTCATAAGGATAATGTAATGGCAAATAAACAGGTTAAATATATGGTTAACTGCAATAGCCTCTATTAACACGAAATTAGCAAGGGTAAATTTATCTAAGTCAGTCCTGATAAAATGAAAATACACCAGGTAATGCTCAGTTAATGCAAGATAAATTATTACAGATACAAAATAATATTAAAACTGATGGACATAAAGATCCCTACATGAATTACAAAAACTTCACTAGGCCTACAAGTTAAACTTATGCTACACAGTACAAGAAAAAATGCAACAACACTCATACTCAAATCACACAGCTGCTAGATGGTTGGAGACTTCCTGAGAAATTCACAATATTAATAACTGTACAGGGGAGGACAGAGATGTGAACAAAATGAGGAGCAGATCTAAGTGGCAATGATGCAGAGACTGAGCTCATTATATAGGGGCCGGCAGAGCTTGATACAACTTGTAAGAAGGACGCGCAAATGAAGCGATGGGGACAAACAGTTGACAATCCCGCACTGAATAACAGAAAGGACGACTTACTCTACTATAACGGTAGAAGGGGGGGACTGAGGCAGAACACGCTCGTGATCAAACATGCAGCATACTGTGCGTTAAAATTACACAAAGGATGATGAAATCATAGGCTATGTAACACCTCCCCACAAAGAAAAGGAAATTTCTTATTACTCTAAAACAATCTGTCTAAAGTCTAGATAAGCAATCTGCAATAACATTTTCTTTCCCCTTGACATGTTGTATGTCTAATGAATACTCCTGAAGAAGTAGACTCCATCTTGTCAATCTCTGATTTTTATCTTTAAACTTACTAAGGAATTTCAGTGGGTTATGATCGGTATAAATGACTATGGGGTCAAAACCAGAACACAAATAAAATGAAAAATGCTGTAAACCCAAAATCAAGGCCAAAAGCTCTTTCTCAATAGTTGAGTAGTTCTTTTGAGGTGGAGTGAACTTCTTACTGTAATAAGATACAGGATGTTCAATACCCTGATCATCCTCTTGCAGCAAAACAGCCCCAGCTCCTGTATCACTTGCGTCAACAGCCATCTTAAAAGGCTTAGCAAAATTTGGAGTAGCGAGCACTGGCTGACTTAATAGAATAGCTTTAAGTTTGTTGAAAGAGGATTCACAGTTATCGGTCCAGACAAATTTAACTCCCTTTTTCAGTAGGTCTGTAAGTGGTGACACAAGAATAACATTGTTAAGAACAAATCTCCTGTAATAACCTACCATTCCCAAAAATCTTTGTAGCTCCTTCCTACTTTTAGGTCTGGGAAGATCACTTATAACCTGAACCTTAGCTCCTGGTGGTGCAACATGTCCATCACCAATTACATACCCAAGGTACTGAACTTTAGCTTGACCAAACTCACACTTTGATAAATTAGCTACAAGATTAGCCTGAACCAAACGCTCAAGAAATTTACTGACATGGCATAGGTGATCTTTCCAGTTGTCACTGAAGATTAATACATCATCAATATAAACAACACACCCTGCCAAACCCTCTGTTACAACATTCATGAACTTCTGAAATGTGGCTGGTGCATTCTTCATACCATACGGCATTACAGAACATGCAAAAGCCTTTCCTAGTGTTACAAAACATGAGATCTCCCTAGCACGTTCAGTCATAGGTACTTGCCAGTATCCCTTTAACAAATCAAACTTACTTATGTACCTAGCCTTTCCGATCTTGTCTATGCAATCCTCCACGCGAGGGAGAGGGTAAGTGTCTGTTTTGGTTATCTGATTAACACGTCTGTAGTCGATGCAAAGCCGCTGTGACCCACCCGGCTTAGGGACCAGAGTGACAGGAGAACTCCACTCGCTCTGACAGGGCTCAATCATCTTGTGGTCCAACAGGTAGCCAAGCTCCTTCTGGATGAGAGGAACTTTCACTGGGTTCACACAGTAAGGAGGCAGTTTAATTGGCTTTGCGTCTCCAACATCGACATCATGCATCAACACAGTGGTTCTTCCTGGAGTGGCACGGAACACTTGCGGGTACTCCTGCAGTAATGCCGAAAACTCCTGCCTTTCCTTGGGAGGTAGATGAGAAAGCTTAGTCTGGAGATCATTCATGATATCAGGATTCTTCCCCAAACTATCATTCAGGCTCATACTGCATGGGAGAGCTTCACTTGCAGACTCGGGTGGAACAGCTACAGTGCAGACTGGATTATTTTCGTCCCGCCTGTGATATAACTTTAGCATGTTGATGTGACATAGTTGCTTGCTCTTTCTACGATCTGGTGTGGTGATGACATACCTGACATCACTGAGTTTCTTCTCCACGAAATAAGGGCCACTAAACTTGGCTTGAAGAGGTTGCCCATGAACTGGTAGCAGAATCAAAACCTGATCTCCTGGCTGAAAGTGGCGTAACCTGGACTTCTTATCATACCAAGTCTTCATCTTTTCCTGAGCAGCTCCTAAATTCTCTCTCGCCAGCTGTAAAGCAGTGGACAGCCGTTCTTTGAACTTCATCACATACTCCAGCAGGTTGACGTCATCTTCCTCCGACAGCCAGCATTCCTTGAGTAACTTAAGGGGTCCTCTTACTTCATGGCCAAACAGTAGTTCAAAAGGTGAGAAGCCCAGTGATTCATTTGGAGATTCTCTTGCGGCAAATACAACAAATGGAAGACCTTTGTCCCAGTCTTTCTGATGTTCCAAACAGTATTTCTTGAGCATCGATTTGAGTGTTTGATGATATCTCTCCAACGCTCCTTGGGTCTGGGGATGGTAAGCTGAAGACGTGATCTGGGTGATGCCCAACTCTTTCAGAGACTGCTTGAAAACGTTTGACATGAAATTACTTCCCCAGTCGGACTGTACCTCCTTGGGCAGACCAAACTTTGTGAAGAACCCTAGCATTTCCTTAACCACGTTCTTTGCTGAGATATTTCTAAGTGGAATGGCTTCAGGATAACGAGTAGCCATATCAATCAGGGTCAACACATAAGAAAATCCTGAAGAAGTCTTAGGAAGAGGGCCCACAATATCCACCAACACACGGGTGAAAGGCGCCT
This sequence comes from Coenobita brevimanus, assembly GCF_032717465.1. Taxonomy (NCBI): domain Eukaryota; kingdom Metazoa; phylum Arthropoda; class Malacostraca; order Decapoda; family Coenobitidae; genus Coenobita; species Coenobita brevimanus. Next base: position 10,475,087 of record NC_136956.1, read on the forward strand.
CAAAAGGAGGAATGGGAACTAGAGGTGCAACCTTTTCGGTCTGATTACACTTCCCCACAACTTGACAGGTGTGACAAGACTTACAATACCAGGAAACATCCCTGAAGATACCTGGCCAGTAGAAGTGTTTCAAAATGCGTGCCACAGTCTTCCTCACTCCAAGGTGTCCTGCCAAACTGGAATCATGAGCCACTCTAATGATATCCTGCCTACAAACACGAGGGATGACAACTTGATGTACAACCTCCCATTCACAGTCGGCTGATGCTGTTGGGGGTCTCCACTTCCTCATAAGTACTCCTGACTTTACATAATAACAAGTAGAAGCACCGGCTGACTCTTCTTCACTGTAAGCAGAGTTAGCTAGACCTTTCAACTCAGGGTCAGCAACCTGCAACTCAACCAACTCTTGACGAGACAAACTATCAACACTACGGGGTACTGCCTCATCTGGTGAGTGGTCCAAATTAGCAAGAAAAGTGTCAGCTAGGATAACATCATCATCATCATTATCCTCTAAATCACCAGTAACTTTAGACTTAGCCCTAGTGACAGCACATACAGGGAACACATCAGGGACATCACAATCCTGGGCCGCAGCCACTGGCTCACTAGACAACTGAGGAGCTGGACTCACTTGACTTCCACCAATATCATTTCCAAGTAAGAAAGTTACACCTGACATTGGGAGTGTCTCAACCAACCCAACCATAACAGAACCATTAACAAAACCAGACTCTAAATTCACTCTGCACAGAGGGACAGAGAAGTAATTATTCCCTACACCTTGTAAGATTACAGTTTCATCAGAGGAATTAACATTAGAGCCTAGAACACTGGTCAGCATAAGGGATTGGCAAGCACCTGTATCACGATATATTTTAACTGATTTCCTGTCATTACTGTCCAGAGGACTGACAAAACCATCAGACAGGAAATTAGCACATGAACTCTTGAGAGTGTCACCCACGTTACTGCTCAAAAGAGGAGCTCCATCATGAGAATTTAAGTTACCCCTCAAAGCAGGTTCAGTTAACTCAGTTAAAGAATTCTGGGAACTCTCAAGAGTGGACACTAGACCAATTGACTGAATATTTAAAGACTCCTTTTTGTTCACATCACGCTGTCTCCTGAAACATCTCTCCGTAGTATGACCAAGCTTACTACAATAAGTACATTTACTTTTCTGAAATCTAGAGGTGAAGCTGGTATTTACTTCCTGAGAAACATCATCTTTGTTCTCTTTCCTGTTACCTGTACTCTGAGTAGAGGCAACGTACTTACGCTCAGCTTTCCTTTTTCTTTAGAATATCTCTTGTGAGTGAGAACATATTCATCAGCTAAAACTGCAGCATCAGACAAATTATCTATTCTTTTCTCATCAAGATATAGGCTTACATCTTTATAAATACACCTTTTGAAGTCCTCCAGCAAAATCATCTGCTTAAATTTGTCAAAATCAGAATCCACATTCTTAGAATTTAACCACTGCTCTAACAGATCTTCTTTGATTTTTGCATACTCAACATGGGATTGCTTATCTTGCTTATAAGTTGTCCTAAATTTTACTCTATAGGCTTCAGGAACAAGCTCGTAGGCCTTAAGAATCAAGCTCTTAACAACATCATAATTATCACATTGATCCTGAGGCAAAGATGCATAAGTTACTTGAGCTTTACTGGTGAGAACAGTTTGAAGGAGAACTGGCCAATACTTTTTTGGCCAATTAAAACCTGTAGCTACCCTCTCAAACAACTGAAAATACTTTGTTAAATCAGATTCATTAAAAGGAGGGACAAGTTTAACATTTTTAGCCACATCAAAATCTTCAGAGCTAGATGATCCAGTTCCACCTTGTTTCATGCGATACTCATGGTCTGCCTGAATCCTAGCAAGTTCAATTTGTGCCTGAGCCTGTACCTGTGCCTCTTGGATACGAGCATTTGCCTGAAATTCAGCCTCCTTAGCTTTTGCCTCCTGCAGGGCTAGCTGTAACTTAGCTAATTCAATCTGCGATTGCTCATTTGGAGAAGTTACATTAAACAAGCTTTCATTAATCATGTCAACAATTTGATCTTTAGAATGATGAGAGCGAACAGCAATTCCCAATTGTTGAGCAACAAGCTTAAGTTCATTCTTTGTTCTGTTCTCTACATCACACACTGTTTGCACATTTGGCAAAAAATCTTTGGCTTCATTCAAGTGTAGTAATAGTAGACATCATGAATAAATCACAGTCACAAAATATCAAGCAATATCCTTATGATAATATCCTGAATATCCTGATATGAGGTCGCCAAATTTATGTTACGGAACAGAGAAAGATAACGTACACTTTAAGTGAGAATACTAAGAGTCACTACTGTCCCGTAAAGTTCCAGGTTCAAAACAAAAGAGTTAGGTAAAATTACAAGTTAAAGTTTAATGCTCAAACTAACAACAAAACATTCAGGACTCATAAGGATAATGTAATGGCAAATAAACAGGTTAAATATATGGTTAACTGCAATAGCCTCTATTAACACGAAATTAGCAAGGGTAAATTTATCTAAGTCAGTCCTGATAAAATGAAAATACACCAGGTAATGCTCAGTTAATGCAAGATAAATTATTACAGATACAAAATAATATTAAAACTGATGGACATAAAGATCCCTACATGAATTACAAAAACTTCACTAGGCCTACAAGTTAAACTTATGCTACACAGTACAAGAAAAAATGCAACAACACTCATACTCAAATCACACAGCTGCTAGATGGTTGGAGACTTCCTGAGAAATTCACAATATTAATAACTGTACAGGGGAGGACAGAGATGTGAACAAAATGAGGAGCAGATCTAAGTGGCAATGATGCAGAGACTGAGCTCATTATATAGGGGCCGGCAGAGCTTGATACAACTTGTAAGAAGGACGCGCAAATGAAGCGATGGGGACAAACAGTTGACAATCCCGCACTGAATAACAGAAAGGACGACTTACTCTACTATAACGGTAGAAGGGGGGGACTGAGGCAGAACACGCTCGTGATCAAACATGCAGCATACTGTGCGTTAAAATTACACAAAGGATGATGAAATCATAGGCTATGTAACACCTCCCCACAAAGAAAAGGAAATTTCTTATTACTCTAAAACAATCTGTCTAAAGTCTAGATAAGCAATCTGCAATAACATTTTCTTTCCCCTTGACATGTTGTATGTCTAATGAATACTCCTGAAGAAGTAGACTCCATCTTGTCAATCTCTGATTTTTATCTTTAAACTTACTAAGGAATTTCAGTGGGTTATGATCGGTATAAATGACTATGGGGTCAAAACCAGAACACAAATAAAATGAAAAATGCTGTAAACCCAAAATCAAGGCCAAAAGCTCTTTCTCAATAGTTGAGTAGTTCTTTTGAGGTGGAGTGAACTTCTTACTGTAATAAGATACAGGATGTTCAATACCCTGATCATCCTCTTGCAGCAAAACAGCCCCAGCTCCTGTATCACTTGCGTCAACAGCCATCTTAAAAGGCTTAGCAAAATTTGGAGTAGCGAGCACTGGCTGACTTAATAGAATAGCTTTAAGTTTGTTGAAAGAGGATTCACAGTTATCGGTCCAGACAAATTTAACTCCCTTTTTCAGTAGGTCTGTAAGTGGTGACACAAGAATAAAAAAGTTAAGAACAAATCTCCTGTAATAACCTACCATTCCCAAAAATCTTTGTAGCTCCTTCCTACTTTTAGGTCTGGGAAGATCACTTATAACCTGAACCTTAGCTCCTGGTGGTGCAACATGTCCATCACCAATTACATACCCAAGGTACTGAACTTTAGCTTGACCAAACTCACACTTTGATAAATTAGCTACAAGATTAGCCTGAACCAAACGCTCAAGAAATTTACTGACATGGCATAGGTGATCTTTCCAGTTGTCACTGAAGATTAATACATCATCAATATAAACAACACACCCTGCCAAACCCTCTGTTACAACATTCATGAACTTCTGAAATGTGGCTGGTGCATTCTTCATACCATACGGCATTACAGAACATGCAAAAGCCTTTCCTAGTGTTACAAAACATGAGATCTCCCTAGCACGTTCAGTCATAGGTACTTGCCAGTATCCCTTTAACAAATCAAACTTACTTATGTACCTAGCCTTTCCGATCTTGTCTATGCAATCCTCCACGCGAGGGAGAGGGTAAGTGTCTGTTTTGGTTATCTGATTAACACGTCTGTAGTCGATGCAAAGCCGCTGTGACCCACCCGGCTTAGGGACCAGAGTGACAGGAGAACTCCACTCGCTCTGACAGGGCTCAATCATCTTGTGGTCCAACAGGTAGCCAAGCTCCTTCTGGATGAGAGGAACTTTCACTGGGTTCACACGGTAAGGAGGCAGTTTAATTGGCTTTGCGTCTCCAACATCGACATCATGCATCAACACAGTGGTTCTTCCTGGAGTGGCACGGAACACTTGCGGGTACTCCTGCAGTAATGCCGAAAACTCCTGCCTTTCCTTGGGAGGTAGATGAGAAAGCTTAGTCTGGAGATCATTCATGATATCAGGATTCTTCCCCAAACTATCATTCAGGCTCATACTGCATGGGAGAGCTTCACTTGCAGACTCGGGTGGAACAGCTACAGTGCAGACTGGATTATTTTCGTCCCGCCTGTGATATAACTTTAGCATGTTGATGTGACATAGTTGCTTGCTCTTTCTACGATCTGGTGTGGTGATGACATACCTGACATCACTGAGTTTCTTCTCCACGAAATAAGGGCCACTAAACTTGGCTTGAAGAGGTTGCCCATGAACTGGTAGCAGAATCAAAACCTGATCTCCTGGCTGAAAGTGGCGTAACCTGGACTTCTTATCATACCAAGTCTTCATCTTTTCCTGAGCAGCTCCTAAATTCTCTCTCGCCAGCTGTAAAGCAGTGGACAGCCGTTCTTTGAACTTCATCACATACTCCAGCAGGTTGACGTCATCTTCCTCCGACAGCCAGCATTCCTTGAGTAACTTAAGGGGTCCTCTTACTTCATGGCCAAACAGTAGTTCAAAAGGTGAGAAGCCCAGTGATTCATTTGGAGATTCTCTTGCGGCAAATACAACAAATGGAAGACCTTTGTCCCAGTCTTTCTGATGTTCCAAACAGTATTTCTTGAGCATCGATTTGAGTGTTTGATGATATCTCTCCAACGCTCCTTGGGTCTGGGGATGGTAAGCTGAAGACGTGATCTGGGTGATGCCCAACTCTTTCAGAGACTGCTTGAAAACGTTTGACATGAAATTACTTCCCGGTCGGACTGTACCTCCTTGGGCAGACCAAACTTTGTGAAGAACCCTAGCATTTCCTTAACCACGTTCTTTGCTGAGATATTTCTAAGTGGAATGGCTTCAGGATAACGAGTAGCCATATCAATCAGGGTCAACACATAAGAAAATCCTGAAGAAGTCTTAGGAAGAGGGCCCACAATATCCACCAACACACGGGTGAAAGGCGCCTCAAAAGGAGGAATGGGAACTAGAGGTGCAACCTTTTCGGTCTGATTACACTTCCCCACAACTTGACAGGTGTGACAAGACTTACAATACCAGGAAACATCCCTGAAGATACCTGGCCAGTAGAAGTGTTTCAAAATGCGTGCCACAGTCTTCCTCACTCCAAGGTGTCCTGCCAAACTGGAATCATGAGCCACTCTAATGATATCCTGCCTACAAACACGAGGGATGACAACTTGATGTACAACCTCCCATTCACAGTCGGCTGATGCTGTTGGGGGTCTCCACTTCCTCATAAGTACTCCTGACTTTACATAATAACAAGTAGAAGCACCGGCTGACTCTTCTTCACTGTAAGCAGAGTTAGCTAGACCTTTCAACTCAGGGTCAGCAACCTGCAACTCAACCAACTCTTGACGAGACAAACTATCAACACTACGGGGTACTGCCTCATCTGGTGAGTGGTCCAAATTAGCAAGAAAAGTGTCAGCTAGGATAACATCATCATCATCATTATCCTCTAAATCACCAGTAACTTTAGACTTAGCCCTAGTGACAGCACATACAGGGAACACATCAGGGACATCACAATCCTGGGCCGCAGCCACTGGCTCACTAGACAACTGAGGAGCTGGACTCACTTGACTTCCACCAATATCATTTCCAAGTAAGAAAGTTACACCTGACATTGGGAGTGTCTCAACCAACCCAACCATAACAGAACCATTAACAAAACCAGACTCTAAATTCACTCTGCACAGAGGGACAGAGAAGTAATTATTCCCTACACCTTGTAAGATTACAGTTTCATCAGAGGAATTAACATTAGAGCCTAGAACACTGGTCAGCATAAGGGATTGGCAAGCACCTGTATCACGATATATTTTAACTGATTTCCTGTCATTACTGTCCAGAGGACTGACAAAACCATCAGACAGGAAATTAGCACATGAACTCTTGAGAGTGTCACCCACGTTACTGCTCAAAAGAGGAGCTCCATCATGAGAATTTAAGTTACCCCTCAAAGCAGGTTCAGTTAACTCAGTTAAAGAATTCTGGGAACTCTCAAGAGTGGACACTAGACCAATTGACTGAATATTTAAAGACTCCTTTTTGTTCACATCACGCTGTCTCCTGAAACATCTCTCCGTAGTATGACCAAGCTTACTACAATAAGTACATTTACTTTTCTGAAATCTAGAGGTGAAGCTGGTATTTACTTCCTGAGAAACATCATCTTTGTTCTCTTTCCTGTTACCTGTACTCTGAGTAGAGGCAACGTACTTACGCTCAGCTTTCCCTTTTTCTTTAGAATATCTCTTGTGAGTGAGAACATATTCATCAGCTAAAACTGCAGCATCAGACAAATTATCTATTCTTTTCTCATCAAGATATAGGCTTACATCTTTATAAATACACCTTTTGAAGTCCTCCAGCAAAATCATCTGCTTAAATTTGTCAAAATCAGAATCCACATTCTTAGAATTTAACCACTGCTCTAACAGATCTTCTTTGATTTTTGCATACTCAACATGGGATTGCTTATCTTGCTTATAAGTTGTCCTAAATTTTACTCTATAGGCTTCAGGAACAAGCTCGTAGGCCTTAAGAATCAAGCTCTTAACAACATCATAATTATCACATTGATCCTGAGGCAAAGATGCATAAGTTACTTGAGCTTTACTGGTGAGAACAGTTTGAAGGAGAACTGGCCAATACTTTTTGGCCAATTAAAACCTGTAGCTACCCTCTCAAACAACTGAAAATACTTTGTTAAATCAGATTCATTAAAAGGAGGGACAAGTTTAACATTTTTAGCCACATCAAAATCTTCAGAGCTAGATGATCCAGTTCCACCTTGTTTCATGCGATACTCATGGTCTGCCTGAATCCTAGCAAGTTCAATTTGTGCCTGAGCCTGTACCTGTGCCTCTTGGATACGAGCATTTGCCTGAAATTCAGCCTCCTTAGCTTTTGCCTCCTGCAGGGCTAGCTGTAACTTAGCTAATTCAATCTGCGATTGCTCATTTGGAGAAGTTACATTAAACAAGCTTTCATTAATCATGTCAACAATTTGATCTTTAGAATGATGAGAGCGAACAGCAATTCCCAATTGTTGAGCAACAAGCTTAAGTTCATTCTTTGTTCTGTTCTCTACATCACACACTGTTTGCACATTTGGCAAAAAATCTTTGGCTTCATTCAAGTGTAGTAATAGTAGACATCATGAATAAATCACAGTCACAAAATATCAAGCAATATCCTTATGATAATATCCTGAATATCCTGATATGAGGTCGCCAAATTTATGTTACGGAACAGAGAAAGATAACGTACACTTTAAGTGAGAATACTAAGAGTCACTACTGTCCCGTAAAGTTCCAGGTTCAAAACAAAAGAGTTAGGTAAAATTACAAGTTAAAGTTTAATGCTCAAACTAACAACAAAACATTCAGGACTCATAAGGATAATGTAATGGCAAATAAACAGGTTAAATATATGGTTAACTGCAATAGCCTCTATTAACACGAAATTAGCAAGGGTAAATTTATCTAAGTCAGTCCTGATAAAATGAAAATACACCAGGTAATGCTCAGTTAATGCAAGATAAATTATTACAGATACAAAATAATATTAAAACTGATGGACATAAAGATCCCTACATGAATTACAAAAACTTCACTAGGCCTACAAGTTAAACTTATGCTACACAGTACAAGAAAAAATGCAACAACACTCATACTCAAATCACACAGCTGCTAGATGGTTGGAGACTTCCTGAGAAATTCACAATATTAATAACTGTACAGGGGAGGACAGAGATGTGAACAAAATGAGGAGCAGATCTAAGTGGCAATGATGCAGAGACTGAGCTCATTATATAGGGGCCGGCAGAGCTTGATACAACTTGTAAGAAGGACGCGCAAATGAAGCGATGGGGACAAACAGTTGACAATCCCGCACTGAATAACAGAAAGGACGACTTACTCTACTATAACGGTAGAAGGGGGGGACTGAGGCAGAACACGCTCGTGATCAAACATGCAGCATACTGTGCGTTAAAATTACACAAAGGATGATGAAATCATAGGCTATGTAACACCTCCCCACAAAGAAAAGGAAATTTCTTATTACTCTAAAACAATCTGTCTAAAGTCTAGATAAGCAATCTGCAATAACATTTTCTTTCCCCTTGACATGTTGTATGTCTAATGAATACTCCTGAAGAAGTAGACTCCATCTTGTCAATCTCTGATTTTTATCTTTAAACTTACTAAGGAATTTCAGTGGGTTATGATCGGTATAAATGACTATGGGGTCAAAACCAGAACACAAATAAAATGAAAAATGCTGTAAACCCAAAATCAAGGCCAAAAGCTCTTTCTCAATAGTTGAGTAGTTCTTTTGAGGTGGAGTGAACTTCTTACTGTAATAAGATACAGGATGTTCAATACCCTGATCATCCTCTTGCAGCAAAACAGCCCCAGCTCCTGTATCACTTGCGTCAACAGCCATCTTAAAAGGCTTAGCAAAATTTGGAGTAGCGAGCACTGGCTGACTTAATAGAATAGCTTTAAGTTTGTTGAAAGAGGATTCACAGTTATCGGTCCAGACAAATTTAACTCCCTTTTTCAGTAGGTCTGTAAGTGGTGACACAAGAATAAAAAAGTTAAGAACAAATCTCGTGTAATAACCTACCATTCCCAAAAATCTTTGTAGCTCCTTCCTACTTTTAGGTCTGGGAAGATCACTTATAACCTGAACCTTAGCTCCTGGTGGTGCAACATGTCCATCACCAATTACATACCCAAGGTACTGAACTTTAGCTTGACCAAACTCACACTTTGATAAATTAGCTACAAGATTAGCCTGAACCAAACGCTCAAGAAATTTACTGACATGGCATAGGTGATCTTTCCAGTTGTCACTGAAGATTAATACATCATCAATATAAACAACACACCCTGCCAAACCCTCTGTTACAACATTCATGAGCTTCTGAAATGTGGCTGGTGCATTCTTCATACCATACGGCATTACAGAACATGCAAAAGCCTTTCCTAGTGTTACAAAACATGAGATCTCCCTAGCACGTTCAGTCATAGGTACTTGCCAGTATCCCTTTAACAAATCAAACTTACTTATGTACCTAGCCTTTCCGATCTTGTCTATGCAATCCTCCACGCGAGGGAGAGGGTAAGTGTCTGTTTTGGTTATCTGATTAACACGTCTGTAGTCGATGCAAAGCCGCTGTGACCCACCCGGCTTAGGGACCAGAGTGACAGGAGAACTCCACTCGCTCTGACAGGGCTCAATCATCTTGTGGTCCAACAGGTAGCCAAGCTCCTTCTGGATGAGAGGAACTTTCACTGGGTTCACACGGTAAGGAGGCAGTTTAATTGGCTTTGCGTCTCCAACATCGACATCATGCATCAACACAGTGGTTCTTCCTGGAGTGGCACGGAACACTTGCGGGTACTCCTGCAGTAATGCCGAAAACTCCTGCCTTTCCTTGGGAGGTAGATGAGAAAGCTTAGTCTGGAGATCATTCATGATATCAGGATTCTTCCCCAAACTATCATTCAGGCTCATACTGCATGGGAGAGCTTCACTTGCAGACTCGGGTGGAACAGCTACAGTGCAGACTGGATTATTTTCGTCCCGCCTGTGATATAACTTTAGCATGTTGATGTGACATAGTTGCTTGCTCTTTCTACGATCTGGTGTGGTGATGACATACCTGACATCACTGAGTTTCTTCTCCACGAAATAAGGGCCACTAAACTTGGCTTGAAGAGGTTGCCCATGAACTGGTAGCAGAATCAAAACCTGATCTCCTGGCTGAAAGTGGCGTAACCTGGACTTCTTATCATACCAAGTCTTCATCTTTTCCTGAGCAGCTCCTAAATTCTCTCTCGCTAGCTGTAAAGCAGTGGACAGCCGTTCTTTGAACTTCATCACATACTCCAGCAGGTTGACGTCATCTTCCTCCGACAGCCAGCATTCCTTGAGTAACTTAAGGGGTCCTCTTACTTCATGGCCAAACAGTAGTTCAAAAGGTGAGAAGCCCAGTGATTCATTTGGAGATTCTCTTGCGGCAAATACAACAAATGGAAGACCTTTGTCCCAGTCTTTCTGATGTTCCAAACAGTATTTCTTGAGCATCGATTTGAGTGTTTGATGATATCTCTCCAACGCTCCTTGGGTCTGGGGATGGTAAGCTGAAGACGTGATCTGGGTGATGCCCAACTCTTTCAGAGACTGCTTGAAAACGTTTGACATGAAATTACTTCCCCGGTCGGACTGTACCTCCTTGGGCAGACCAAACTTTGTGAAGAACCCTAGCATTTCCTTAACCACGTTCTTTGCTGAGATATTTCTAAGTGGAATGGCTTCAGGATAACGAGTAGCCATATCAATCAGGGTCAACACATAAGAAAATCCTGAAGAAGTCTTAGGAAGAGGGCCCACAATATCCACCAACACACGGGTGAAAGGCGCCTCAAAAGGAGGAATGGGAACTAGAGGTGCAACCTTTTCGGTCTGATTACACTTCCCACAACTTGACAGGTGTGACAAGACTTACAATACCAGGAAACATCCCTGAAGATACCTGGCCAGTAGAAGTGTTTCAAAATGCGTGCCACAGTCTTCCTCACTCCAAGGTGTCCTGCCAAACTGGAATCATGAGCCACTCTAATGATATCCTGCCTACAAACACGAGGGATGACAACTTGATGTACAACCTCCCATTCACAGTCGGCTGATGCTGTTGGGGGTCTCCACTTCCTCATAAGTACTCCTGACTTTACATAATAACAAGTAGAAGCACCGGCTGACTCTTCTTCACTGTAAGCAGAGTTAGCTAGACCTTTCAACTCAGGGTCAGCAACCTGCAACTCAACCAACTCTTGACGAGACAAACTATCAACACTACGGGGTACTGCCTCATCTGGTGAGTGGTCCAAATTAGCAAGAAAAGTGTCAGCTAGGATAACATCATCATCATCATTATCCTCTAAATCACCAGTAACTTTAGACTTAGCCCTAGTGACAGCACATACAGGGAACACATCAGGGACATCACAATCCTGGGCCGCAGCCACTGGCTCACTAGACAACTGAGGAGCTGGACTCACTTGACTTCCACCAATATCATTTCCAAGTAAGAAAGTTACACCTGACATTGGGAGTGTCTCAACCAACCCAACCATAACAGAACCATTAACAAAACCAGACTCTAAATTCACTCTGCACAGAGGGACAGAGAAGTAATTATTCCCTACACCTTGTAAGATTACAGTTTCATCAGAGGAATTAACATTAGAGCCTAGAACACTGGTCAGCATAAGGGATTGGCAAGCACCTGTATCACGATATATTTTAACTGATTTCCTGTCATTACTGTCCAGAGGACTGACAAAACCATCAGACAGGAAATTAGCACATGAACTCTTGAGAGTGTCACCCACGTTACTGCTCAAAAGAGGAGCTCCATCATGAGAATTTAAGTTACCCCTCAAAGCAGGTTCAGTTAACTCAGTTAAAGAATTCTGGGAACTCTCAAGAGTGGACACTAGACCAATTGACTGAATATTTAAAGACTCCTTTTTGTTCACATCACGCTGTCTCCTGAAACATCTCTCCGTAGTATGACCAAGCTTACTACAATAAGTACATTTACTTTTCTGAAATCTAGAGGTGAAGCTGGTATTTACTTCCTGAGAAACATCATCTTTGTTCTCTTTCCTGTTACCTGTACTCTGAGTAGAGGCAACGTACTTACTCTCAGCTTTCCCTTTTTCTTTAGAATATCTCTTGTGAGTGAGAACATATTCATCAGCTAAAACTGCAGCATCAGACAAATTATCTATTCTTTTCTCATCAAGATATAGGCTTACATCTTTATAAATACACCTTTTGAAGTCCTCCAGCAAAATCATCTGCTTAAATTTGTCAAAATCAGAATCCACATTCTTAGAATTTAACCACTGCTCTAACAGATCTTCTTTGATTTTTGCATACTCAACATGGGATTGCTTATCTTGCTTATAAGTTGTCCTAAATTTTACTCTATAGGCTTCAGGAACAAGCTCATAGGCCTTAAGAATCAAGCTCTTAACAACATCATAATTATCACATTGATCCTGAGGCAAAGATGCATAAGTTACTTGAGCTTTACCGGTGAGAACAGTTTGAAGGAGAACTGGCCAATACTTTTTTGGCCAATTAAAACCTGTAGCTACCCTCTCAAACAACTGAAAATACTTTGTTAAATCAGATTCATTAAAAGGAGGGACAAGTTTAACATTTTTAGCCACATCAAAATCTTCAGAGCTAGATGATCCAGTTCCACCTTGTTTCATGCGATACTCATGGTCTGCCTGAATCCTAGCAAGTTCAATTTGTGCCTGAGCCTGTACCTGTGCCTCTTGGATACGAGCATTTGCCTGAAATTCAGCCTCCTTAGCTTTTGCCTCCTGCAGGGCTAGCTGTAACTTAGCTAATTCAATCTGCGATTGCTCATTTGGAGGAGTTACATTAAACAAGCTTTCATTAATCATGTCAACAATTTGATCTTTAGAATGATGAGAGCGAACAGCAATTCCTAATTGTTGAGCAACAAGCTTAAGTTCATTCTTTGTTCTGTTCTCTACATCACACACTGTTTGCACATTTGACAAAAAATCTTTGGCTTCATTCAAGTGTAGTAATAGTAGACATCATGAATAAATCACAGTCACAAAATATCAAGCAATATCCTTATGATAATATCCTGAATATCCTGATATGAGGTCGCCAAATTTATGTTACGGAACAGAGAAAGATAACGTACACTTTAAGTGAGAATACTAAGAGTCACTACTGTCCCGTAAAGTTCCAGGTTCAAAACAAAAGAGTTAGGTAAAATTACAAGTTAAAGTTTAATGCTCAAACTAACAACAAAACATTCAGGACTCATAAGGATAATGTAATGGCAAATAAACAGGTTAAATATATGGTTAACTGCAATAGCCTCTATTAACACGAAATTAGCAAGAGTAAATTTATCTAAATCAGTCCTGATAAAATGAAAATACACCAGGTAATGCTCAGTTAATGCAAGATAAATTATTACAGATACAAAATAATATTAAAACTGATGGACATAAAGATCCCTACATGAATTACAAAAACTTCACTAGGCCTACAAATTAAACTTATGCTACACAGTACAAGAAAAAATGCAACAACACTCATACTCAAATCACACAGCTGCTAGATGGTTGGAGACTTCCTGAGAAATTCACAATATTAATAACTGTACAGGGGAGGACAGAGATGTGAACAAAATGAGGAGCAGATCTAAGTGGCAATGATGCAGAGACTGAGCTCATTATATAGGGGCCGGCAGAGCTTGATACAACTTGTAAGAAGGACGCGCAAATGAAGCGATGGGGACAAACAGTTGACAATCCCGCACTGAATAACAGAAAGGACGACTTACTCTACTATAACGGTAGAAGGGGGGGACTGAGGCAGAACACGCTCGTGATCAAACATGCAGCATACTGTGCGTTAAAATTACACAAAGGATGATGAAATCATAGCCTATGTGATAATATATATATATATATATATATATATATATATATATATATATATATGTGTGTGTGTGTGTGTGTGTGTGTGTGTGTGTGGAAAGAGGTGTGGAAATGTCGTAGTGAAAGCAGAAAGAAATGTGATGATGTGAAGGATGTAGGTGGTAGATTACTAACCCATGGAGATGAAGTAAGGACCAGATGGAAGGGATATTTTGAAAGCCTGATGAATGGGAATAGAGAGAGCAGAGCGGCTGTGAACATGATTGGTTTTAGGGGTGTGCAGAGAAGGAATTCAGTGCCAGGAGACGTGACACTCGCACAGGTGAAGAGTGATGTGAAGCAGCTGAAAAATGGGAAAGCAGCTGGGGTTGATAAGGTGTATCAGAGATGCTTAAGTGTAGTGGAGAGAGTGGAATGAAGTGCTTGTTGGAGATATGTAAGAAGGCATGGATGAGTGACTGTGCCTGCAGGGTGGAAAAAGGCTGTGATTGTACACCTGTAAAAAAATAAAGGTGAGCGAAATGAGTGCAAGAATTATCGTGGCATTAGTTTATTGAGTGTAGTAGGGAAGGTATATGAAAGAATTATTATACAGAGAAAGTAAGAGAGACATCAGAAGTCCTAGTGAGTGATGAACAGGGTGGCTTTAGGAGTGGCAGAGAATGTGTGGATCAAATATTTGCAGTGAGACAGATAGCAGAGAAGGCTTGTGAGAAGGACCATAAGGTGTTTATGGCATTCATGGATCTGGAAAATGCATACGACAAAGTAGACAGAGAGGGATTGTGGAAAGTTCTGGGCATGTACGGTGTAGATGGTAAGCTTGTTAGGTGCTGTCAAGAGTTTTTATGATGGTAGTGAAGCATGTGTAAGGGTTAATGGGCATCTGAGTGAATGGTTCACGATCGGTGTGGATGTGCGACAAAGTTATATGATGTCCCCATGGTTGTTCAGTATATATATATATATATATATATATATATATATATATATATATTATATATATATATATATATATATATATATATATATATTTTGAGTAGACTGTAGCACCAGTCGAACAGGGCAGTACTCTCGAGGTGGATGGCAAGCTGGTGATAGGGAGAGCTGGAGCTCCCGTTTCACCAGCCCTCGGGACTTGATCCTGACCATCCCCCTTTGCTGAATATTTTCAGTGCATTCATTTACACAGAGAGCAGGCCAGTATGCCCTCATAATACCTCTACCTTCAACTGTATACACCACACTACATGCGCATAACATATCACACCTTCTATTCACTGTCTTTAGTAATGGCTGCTGCAATGTTACTATCAAATGAGGTGGTACCTCGGATTGCCACCACCGGCAGGGTAGGGCTGGCGGCACAGGGTCCTCCCGGTCGCCATCAAGTGACTGTGCCGGCAGCGACTGTTGCTATTTCCGGGAATGCTCATCAGCGAAGAAGTGAAAGTGCGGCCTTATTCTTCACCAACATCCGCGGCCTAACCATAAATTTAAACTCAGCTCATTTTTTCCTTCAGTCCAAATCCCCTTTGGCCCTTTTCCTCACAGAACCACAAATCTCACCCTCTACCGATATATCTCCATTTTGTTTTCCCGGTTACCATCTCCTTACAAACTTCCGTAACAAGGGCGGCACCTGTTCTTATATCAAATCCCATTATGCAGTTGACACTATTTTAAACTTCACTTCATCCAGTTTTGATTACTTATTATATCAACTAAATTGTCAAAATATTACTAAATATATTTGTGTAGTTTATCATTCCCCCAATGATTCTTCGGAACCCAGTGTATTTGATTCCATATCCACACAGTTGAGTAACCATAACCTTGCCCTTAGCACCGAAATTACCATTTTGGGTGATTTTAACAAATATAATGTTGAATGGTTATTGCATTCTGCCAGGACTGACGACGCTAGTCTAGAGTGCGAGCTGTTTGCAGAATCGTTTAATCTCACTCAGCTGGTAAAGCAACCAACCAGAATACCTGATAATCCTGACCATAATGCCCATCTCTTGGATTTATTCTTGACAAGTAATCCAGATCAATACAAGATAGAGGTACTGTCACCACTTGGATCCTCTGACCACAATCTCATCAAAGCCTCATTAGTTAACCCTCCCACACCTCCCCGTTCTGAACCTGTCAGGGTGACCCGATGGCACTTTGATAGGGCAAACTGGGATGGATTTAGAATTATGTTGCTGACATTCCATGGCAGTCTTTCCTCTCTAGTGATCCCAATTCTACCCAGTCCCACATTTGCGACTTAATGCTAGCTGGTATGGATTTATTCATACCAAGTCAACAGTTCACTAAAAGATCGAACTCTCCAAAATGGTTTGATGGCAACTGTGCCAGAGCAACAGCCCAAAAGTCATTAGCATATAACTCTTACTTACAATCAAAAACATCTGAATCACTCTCCCAATTTAAAGTTGCTAGAAATCATGCAAAAGCTGTATTAAATCTAGCCAAACCAAACTTTCTTCAAAAGCAAGCATCAAAACTACTTAACAACCCTAATGACAATAGAATATTCTGGTCAACTCTTAATTCATTCAATAATAACTTTAACAAGTCATCTTCCATTCCCCCACTAAAATCTGCAGATGGCAACATTACAAATGACCCTCGTGGGAAAGTGGTTATTTTTGCCAGTACATTTGCCAGGAACTCTACCACAGACGATACAAGCCAGAATGTCCCAGTACTAGATCTTGCTTCTCCCAAAATTGCCCCACTTAAAACACAGACAAGATACGTAAAATCCATCCTAGACAATTTACCTACCAACAAAGCTCCAGGCCCAGTTGGAATTTCGCCAGTTGTTTTGAAAAAGTGTAGCTAAATTATTCAGACTATGCATACGTACTTCTTTATTCCCAAATTCATGGAAGGAAGCCAATATCCACCCAATTCCGAAGAAAGGAAGTTCGTCTGACCCCTCTGATTACAGACCAATAGCTGTCACATCGTCTCTTGGTAAGGTATTTGAAACTTTAATTAATAAGCTCAATGTTAAACATCTTAAATCCAACAACTTAATTAGTGATAGACAATATGGTTTTGCCACGAAAGATCCACCATTGACATACTCAATCTCCTAACTCATACCATCCATCAACCAATTGATCTACATGGAGAAACTCATGCAGTAGCTCTTGATATTTCTAAAGTTTTCGACAGAGTATGGCATCGTTCCCTGCTGTCCAAACTCCCTTGCTATGGACTAACGTCTTTTGTTCCTTTGATTTCTTCATATCTTAGTGACAGGAAAATCAGAGTAAAAGTAGATAATGTATATTCCAATTTCCACTCAATTAACGTCGGCGTGCTGCAGGGATCAGTTCTGGTGCCAACCCTTATTCATAATAATGATCTCTTATCCGTCACCCACAATCCCATTCACTCATACACAGATGACTCAACACTACATAGTTCATTCACATCAGACACCCATTTACAAAGTCTAATATCTCTACCTCTCAACTCAGTACAGCCATCTCCATAAATCAAGACCTATCTACGATCAGTGAATGGGGACAAAACAACCTTGTCTCTTTTAATGCTAGTAAAACTAAATATATACAATTTACTAATAGACAGATATTGCCAGATTCGTACATTACCTTCGGTGCTACTAATATTCCCATCTCCAAAAGTATTGAAATTCATGGTGTCTCACTTAACAATGCCCTCAGCTGGACCTCTCATGTCAGATCACTTGCTTAAACCGCCTCAAAGAACCTTGGATTATTGTACAGAGTCCACAACTTCTTCGCTGATGAGCAGTTAGCTATAATTTATAAGAGTCATGTGCGCTCCCAGCTTGAATATTGCTCACCTTTGTGGAATGGATGTGGAGAGGTTGCATTAAAACAACTAGACAAAATTCAGAACAAAGCTGTTAGAATTATTAACAACCCTGCCATTAAAATAAACTACCTCCCCTGCAAGTAAGAAGGAATGTTGCCTCCCTTGCATTATTTTACAGATACTTTTTTGGCAAATGCTCAGACAAAGTTATGTCCCTGGTGCCACCTCTCCATGCCTTCCCTCGTGCTACACGGGCATCTGGTAGTGCTCATGACTGGAATGTCACTCTGCCATATTGCAGAACTTCTGCCTATTGGACTTCTTTCATTCCCCGAACTGCATCGCTCTGGAACTTGCATCCCCAGAGTTGTTTCCCTCCAAATTTCAACCCACAGCTGTTTAAGTCTAACTGTTACAGATACTTTATAAACAGAGGTCACCAGTAATCTGGCGTACAGATTATTATTTTTATTCATTTGTTTTTCCTTCCTCCGTTCTGTTATTAACCCATCACATCCTGAGCTATTTCACACCTCCGATCTCCCCCAATCCTGAAGTATTTTCGAAAAAAAAAATTTTGGCTAAAACCTTCGCTTTTGGTGAGAAACATCGAAAATTTATAGAGAAATCGCTCACCTGAGGTTTAAAATACTCGATACAGGTAGCAGTACCTCCTTACCTTACTGAGTTTTCTAACAGGCTGGCACCAAAGAAAACGAGTTCTTTGGGAGGGAAACTGTTTCACAGCACTCCTAAACGGTATTTATTTATTTATTTGGTATGAATTTATATGTAGTATGAGAGTACATTGGTTTTCAAACAGTAATATAGGCATTATACGCATTGTTTCACTCACTAAATCATCACCATACCAGACCTTTTTTGGCAACATTACCTGATCATCACTTCTGACTGTTCTTCCTCTAATGCTATGTAAACTTTGTCCTCCACATTGTCATCGATTGGGGAAACACTCTGGCCCTGAATGTCTTTTTTGGTGAGGTCACTGGTAACAGGTGAATTGCCGAGACAATGGCGTGCAGGGGGGGGGAGGTTATGCGGTGTAAGGCATTGTCCCTGCCTGGCATCTTGCAGAGGAATAGAGGAAGGTGTCCCGTGTATACGTACAAAAAATCATGCGTGAAAATTGAAAATTATGCAAATTTTGAACCTTGCAATTGCCGACGTACCAGTACGTCAACAGGACTAATTGTGACAAAATGTTGTGACATACCCATACATTGATGGGATGCTTTGGGTTAATATATATATATATATATGGGGTGATGAGAATAGTAAAAACATGAGTAATGGAGAGAGGGATGGCGTTGGTAATGAATGGTGATGGATGTAATATCTCAAATTTGTTGTAAGCTGATGATGCAGTACTGCTTGGAAGTACTGGACAAGAACTTGGTAGGCTAGTGCAGAGTTTTGCTGATGTCTGTGAGCATCGTGCCTTGAGAGTATATGTAGAAAAGAGTAAAGTGATGGTTATTGAGAGAGAGGGTGACTCCCAGTGTGATGTTACAGTGAATGGAGAGAGACTGGAAATGGTGAGAGAGTTCAAGTACCTGGATACAGTGATAGAAAAGAAAGGAAAATGTGCAAAACAAGTGGAAAGTAGAGTGATACAAGGAAGAAAAGTAGCTGGTGCAATGAAGGCCTTGATAAGAAACAGAGGCTCGAGTGTTGCAGCTGCACGAGGCTTACATGAGGGAGTGTTGGTGCCAACGTTAACATACGGATGTGAGACTATGGTGTGGCATGAAAATGAAAAGTCAAGAGTAAGAACAGTGGAGATGGGGCTGCTGAGGAATGTATGTGGAGTACAGAGGGTGGATACGATACGAAATAATGTGATTCGTAAAACATGTGGAGTGAGGAAGTCTATGGACCAGAATCGAAGAGAGTGTACTGAGATGGTATGGTCATGTGGAGAGAATGGATAACAATAGAGTGGTGAAAAAGGTATATCTAAGCGAATTTGAAGGAGGGAGGAGGCGAGGTAGGCCAAGGAGAAAGTGGAGAGATATGGTGGATGAGTGTGTGAGAAAGAGAGGTTTGGAAGTTGGTGAGGTTAGGGAACTGACAAGAGATTGAGCTGCCTGGATGAATGTTGTGAGAAGTGCATGATCAGGGATTTTGGCACCCCTTTTTAACGTGGCAGCTTCCGGATTGACTCAACTGGATACGTTTATGTGAAGCTGCAGAATGTGGTGAATGATTTTGGCGTATCCGATGGAGCCAGGATTCCGGGGGCTGGAATGATGAGTGAATGGAAGCGTGGCCCATTGGATTGGGCAAATTTGGGCTGTCTGGACATTGCTACTCCTAACCCTGCCCTTGGGTGGGAAAGGAGGTCCGGATGATGATATATAAATATAAATATATATATATATATATATATATATATATATAGATAGATAGATAGATAGATAGATATATATATATATATATATATATATATATATATATATATATATATATATATATATATATGTGTGTGTGTGTGTGTGTGTGCTGCATTGTTTGTTTGTTTGTTTGCTTGTCCTTTAATCACGCCCAAACCATGGGCCAGAGACCCCAGACCCATATATATTCTGAATCAGGGTGACCCAAGGATGAATACAGGGGGATCAAAATTCAGATCTGGGTCATTTGAGGTCAGCAGTCGAGTGTTTGCCTTTTTGGCCTGGCCAATGCCAGGTACCCCTGCAGCCCAATTTTTGGCATGGAGACTCACATGATCTTCAGTTCGGATATAAGCCATGTGGGGTTGACGTCCGAGGTCATTTGATATCACTGGTCGGTCATTTGAGTTCACCAGTAATAGTAAACAAGTGCACACAAATACTGTGCGTTAGTCTGCAAAAGTTGAAATAGAAAATTCCTGGACCTCTTATAATCCCTCTTCAAAAGCATGACAGGTACAGTACATGGTCTTTCAGGAGTAGAAAGAAAGATTCAACTAGAACAAAAAGGATTAGAGTGTTCGCCTTTTTGGCTCGGCAACGCCGGGTACCCCTGCTAGTATATATATTAGATAGATAGATAGATAGATATTATGGTGGTCATTGAATTTCACTTTGGAAAAAGTTATGCTTGTACAATGCTAATCTGTTAATATTCATGTGAAAACTCTTGTGTGTAAATATCAGTGAAATCCATAAACATTTACCCATTGCACATCAGGTCATAAGAGTCCACCCCATTGACGCACACAGATCCCCCTCGCAATGGAGTATTAGCTGCTCAGTGGTGGGGTTTCATGGTTATAGGCCACTCATTGTTGCCCAGTTCCTACCAGGGTTGACTTTCATATGTCCCAGAATCGGCAGCAGTGGTCCTCGCCCACTTGTAGGTGGAACTGGACTTGTTCCTCATTCTTGGTCAAGGTGCCACTGTACTCTTGGACTAGTGCCACACCTCACTCGGCATGATCGTTTGTGACATGGAGTTGCTGGACTGTCTCAACTGCCTTCATTATGTCTTCTTCCTCCTTCTTAGTCTCCCGTGGCCATTCTTATTTCCAGTCGATTCTCATGTGTTCAAAGAACTTGGTGTTTGCTATCACAAAGTCTTACAAGGAGACTCCAGCTGTCATGTGCTGTAAGACTGTGGCTTGATCAGTGGGTCATCAGCTCCAGGGCTGGCCTTCATTGCCTCGACCATATGCTGCTTGGTTTCAGTGGGAACTCTTTCATTGAAAAAAGCCAAGGCGACAGCCTCCTCTCCTCCAGGAGATACCTCAGATGATATGCAGATTTGGAAAATGCAGCCTTCCCAACAGCTGCAGCGACTTTACTATAGCTGTTCAATTTCTGGAGCATCTGATGATCATTCCGAGGTGCGCAGGCGGCGAGGAGAGATCCAGTCCAGGTTTTGGTGTAGACACAGACCGTTAACACAGCCATGCTCCAAAGGCCCTTCTCTTTTGATGTTAGCTGGAATTGTCCATGGAACATCCAAACTAAGTATGTAAATCACCTTGGCAATCCATCAGGCCTGGGACATTGGACCCAGAGCATGGAACCAGATTCATCATGGAGGAATGCCACCAAGGAACATAACTATTAGTTCCAGCAACTCTTGATAGTTGTCCCTTGCAAAATTCTTCTTCTTCAGTGAAAGTAGACCAGATCAGCATTATGTCCTTGACGTCCATGAGGACTTGTGCCACCTTAGGGTCCATGACACCACTTTGGAAGTTTTGTTGGTCAACAGACTTCCATTGGGCCTAGAATCATTTGAAAATTTCAATTTCAGGACTAGATATAGGGCTCATTCCTGTCGTTAACACTGCCTGAATGAAGAACTCCACGACATGATGGTGCTTGGCGAAGTGGACCAGGTCCTTCCCAAACTCTTGTTTGAGGAGGACACAAGCCTAAGATTTCTGGATGGTGTTGGATGCTGTCATGTCGAATCCCAACTTTACAATTCTCTTGGTGAGGCCACATTCTTCCACAACTTTGGCAACGGCTTTTGCAGTTTTGCAACCAGTTCCCTTTGGCAGTTTAGTGACGTGGAGCATCCACAAGAAGCCACCTCTAGATGCAATGATTGGAAGGCAATCGATGTGCTCTTTGGTTGTCAGATCCTGTATGAGTTTGCCATCCCAGCAGACAACAAGTGGCCCCTCTGGCTTGAACTCCTCTTTCAAAATTCGGAAACTCCTCGTCGTCATGGCCAAGGGCACGTGCTACATCCGTAAGAATATAGGCAGCGTCTTGGTCAGTGACTCTAATGCGGTCAAGAGAAGCAACAACATCGGGCGTGACAAATGTCTTTGTTCCTTTCTTCACCCGCATTAGAAGACTTCCACTACCGAAGCTGTCATAACTGCCCTCAGTGCTGGTAGATGCAGCCGCTGATCGAGTAGGACTGCTTTCTCCGCAACGTTGTTGGACTCCAACTGGACAGTGGCTGAAGACGTTGATGCCTCCTCTTGCCAGTGACGAAATTGTTCCTCGAGTCGCTGCTGCCTCTCTGCGCTCGTTTGAGCTGCAAGTTCAGAGTCCACTAAATCCAACTAACCACGTAGACCCAGCTCATGCCGAGCAAGGATGAAGGCTTTGTCCTCAGTGTTGGTCATCATGTGGATGGCGTCTGTGTGAGTGATATCGAACAAATCCTTCAGCTGACCCAAAAAAAATTTTTATCGATGTATTTGGGTCTCTGATCATCACGTCCTGCCTTTCTTCTGCGGTTTATAATCCATGTAGAGCTTCTCCACCATGGTGATAACGCTGTCCTTGCGTGAGGTGGGGATCCGGGTCAGTTCCCATACTCTATCATCACATTCATCACTGATGCTCTGTCGTGGCATATCGTCGTTTGGGGAAGAGATAGTTGCTGAAGCATGACGCCAAGAACATTTCCTTGAGAAGGGAGTTTGGAAAAAGTGATCTTGAACAATGGGGCCACAAGAAAGCCCTTTTTCTATTTTGTCAACCTCGACATTGATCGATTCTGGGAAAGAAAAAAAACGGATAATTAGTGGTCAGATAACTAATAACATTATATTCGAACAGTAAAGGAGTGCATGATACCAGAAATGTATTGTCTATGAGTTGTGTGTGCATGCGCGCTTGGTTAATTTTCTGCCCAATGTGCAATGGTTAGATGTTGACCGATTATGCTGAAAATTCGGTTGAAATATATTTCCTGGAGGAGTAATCGATTCTCTGTGTAGGTACAAGAAAATCTGCGAATGTAAATTTCCCCCAGGAGCTGAGAACCACCATATATATATATATATATATATATATATATATATATATATATATATATATATACGGTATTCATATTTCATGGTTGTGATTCAGCCTAGGAAGCAATTGTTTCTAACAGACATATTTAAAGGGACAGAAGGGCTTCGTAGCACCACCTCTTTGGTTATATATTTTACATGTTACACCTCTGTGCCCTAATGTAAGTTACGGATTCACCCTCTTTTGATATTAACACTATAAACAACATAAAAGAGAATATTAAGGTGTAATGAGCAAAATAAATCGCACAGGAGGAGATGTTGCCAGGCTTCCTTTGCCACTTAGAATTCGGCCTAGTATCCGATTGATGAGTAGATCTCTCTCTCTCTCTCTCTCTCTCTCTCTCTCTCTCTCTCTCTCTCTCTCTCTCTCTCTCTCTCTCTCTCTCTCTCTCTCTCTCTCTCTCTCTCGACCGTCTAGAGCCAAAGTTATATATATTAATAAATCTAGTACCGAAAGATGACCACACCCAAATTTCTGAGGTCTGCATATCATCAAATGCCGCTGTGAACTGGCTTGGTTTTCGTTACCCAGTCAACACACAAGTCCAGCGTTGTGTCCGTCTGCATGATTCATTTTCTAGGTTGCAGCTACCTCAACTATGCCATTTCCATCCTAACTTGCCCTACATTTTCGTCTACATGTAGCTTGTTTCATGTACGTCACTGGCAGAAAAAAGACAGTACCACGGCTCTGCTGTACTCTTCTCCATTGCACTTCTTCGTGACTTGTATCATGTTCTAATGTTACTCTCCTGTTACAACACAGCTTTCAGTATGGAGAGATGGTAATATGAGGCAAAGTTAAAGTGAATAGAGTGTAAGAAGTCTGATATCAAATGGTGAGCCACATCCGATTATTTTTTTATTTTATT
Organism: Coenobita brevimanus; assembly: GCF_032717465.1. Taxonomy (NCBI): domain Eukaryota; kingdom Metazoa; phylum Arthropoda; class Malacostraca; order Decapoda; family Coenobitidae; genus Coenobita; species Coenobita brevimanus. The sequence continues at coordinate 10,499,646 of NC_136956.1, forward strand.
TTTTATTTTTTTTAGTTTGAATACTGGCTGTGATCTGGCTTGGTTTTCATTTTCCAGTCAATAGACAAGACCAGCCTTCTGTGTGTGTGTGTGTGTGTGTGTGTGTGTGTGTGTGTGTGTGTGTGTGTGTGTGTGTGTTTGCAAGCCTCCCAGCATGGCATAAAATAAAAAATTCATAAGATTTGGCTCAAAATTGGCAACAAGCATTAAATAGTATAACAAAAAGAAAAACGATAAAATTCATAAAAATTTATTGCAAACAGTGTAAACCCACAATGGTGAAAGCAAAGAGCGATCTTGCAGTTTAGCGTCCCAAACTCCAGGTGTCACACCGCTTGATATGGTAGCATTGGCGACGATTATGGCGTACTACAACGATTACTTCCATATGAATACTGATATTTCTTTAAATTCTCCTGGATTTCCTTAGAAATATTGGTTGTGGAACAGATAGCCGTAAACCAGTGTTCTGGACAAACGGTCCAACGGTGGGGAAGGGGACCATGATAACAAGGACACACTTTACACAACACATCCAGATCAATTCACAGAGGGGACGCTTATTACAAGGGGACATGCACACTACATAATCGCTGCTGACCCATAGTTTTAACGTGGAAAAAATTCACCGACGATTGAGATGACTGCTCTCACGTTTTATTCGGCTCACAAAACAAACTTGTCTTTTGAGAAGAAACTGATTGTTAATCTGGAAGATAGTTGCAGAACAAAACTTCTGCAGCTTGGATCCCGTTCACTTCATGTTCATAATGCATTCAAAAAATTACTCACAAAGTTGGATATATACTATCGTGGACCTAAGTCCTGACGCAGGTGTTGAAAACAAGAGTTAGGTCTCTATTAGTAACACTGTAATTCCCCACATCTCCTCTTCCCTCCCCCTCTTGCACTCGTCCCTCGCCACCAGAAACCCCTCCCCTTGTTAGTGGAGTCACCCCCGCCCCCAACTCTCTGTCTGTCTGTCTGTCTGTCTGTCTGTCTGTCTCTCTCTCTCTCTCTCTCTCTCTCTCTCTCTCTCTCTCTCTCTCTCTCAAGTAAGAATTGCAGAGTAAACTATTCTGGAAAGGGATATCGTTACGGAACAGGATAATTTCTAAATCGCACAGGAGAGGCCCGGAGTCGATCCTCAGCTAGGCCATGAACGGGGATTATTTATAGCCACCTCATAATCGCAGCGGATTATTCGATGAACAGATTCGTTCCCACACCATTAAACTTAACACCAACCAATGAGACAATTCAAGGAACTAACATCTTAATGGATCATTAGGTAAGGTATAGATGTAATGGCTAAGGAACATCGTAAATATTTAATATAAAGGGAATCATCAAATACGAGCAATTTAATGTTGTCCATTATAACTGAGAACTTTAATATAGCATTATTGTATGGGAATTTTCACCACACCACCTTTCACCCAAACAGTCCATAAGACAAAAACTTGAAAGATCGTATATATTTTTGGAACAAGGTTGTCTTCCAAAGAGATTAGATTTACACTTTTGGACACTGGTATGGTAGAGCTGTGTTAAACATGCAGCTGAAAGGTTCCAGGTTCGATTATTCCCTTGTGCGGCAGTGCGATGATATTTTTGGTTTACTCTTTAACATACGCTAAATCTAAGGGCACTATAGACATAACCGTATGAATAAACGTTGGCATATATTTCTGGCAAGCTTTTTTGTTCCTAAATATTATTATATCTATTTTGCATTAGTATGCTCCTTTATCAATTGGCTAATTATATTTCTCGACACCCTTACATGCTGTGAATATGGTATGCAAATGCTGGAGTTTGTTACATATTATCGAATCCTCCATTCTTTCTCTGATGAGAGTACGATAACAGCTCGGTTAAATCAAGCTTTGGGATTCACCCCCCCCCCCCTCCCACACCATCCCACCCCACTATAACTCCCAAACAATCGTTCGGGTAGCATTGTTTCAGCTTTGTCTTGTTCAGGGTCATCAGTTTCTACAGTAACGTTTAACCCATCATCTGATAATGCACAATTTGTCTTCTCAAGACGAAAGAAAACTTATTCTACATAAAATCGTATGGCGGTAACGGTAAATAACGAATTTGCGGTAATGGTATATGCTGTGTTTATTACCTTCGCCAAGGAGGTTATGTTTTCACCCCTGTCCGTTTGTTAGTTGGTTTGTGAGCAAGATTACGCAAATACTACCGGACGGATTTCCACGAAATTTGGTAGAAGAATGGGCCTTGGCCCAGAATACACAGCATTAAAATTTGGTGCGGATCAGGATAAAGGTGTGGATCCAGATTTTTTTTTTTTTTTCACTTTCTTTAACATTGCGAGATTGGGCGTTTTTCGACATTTTCGTAAATTTTCCAGTGAATATTACATGGATCTTGATGAAAAAAAAAAAATCAGGTATATTTATAATGTTGGTATCTACGAATGTGTACTGTTTGGCAAGGATCCATATAAAATTCCGGATCTAGCGGATTGAAATAGGCCTATGCTTTTATAGGGGGGTAGTCTTTTTCCATATTGGATTACACTTGACTGAATTAAAAAGGAACTGCATGTTGGGCCCTGGCGGAGGTATGCGCTCTACTGAGTGCCATTCTATTTATAATTAGTATTATTTTTAATATTTTTGTATTATTTATTTATTTATTTAATATTTTCATTTTTATATTATTATTATTATTATTATTGTTATTATCATTATCATTATTATTATTATTGTTATTATTATCATCATCATCATTATCATCATTAACAGTAGTGAAAGTAGTTGTAGTAGTAGTAGTACTAATAGTGGTAGTAGTAGTACTTGTTGTTGTTGATACAGTAGTATCATTATTCAATTCTGCCTCCCTTTAACGATTATTCGGGCACACATCATTATACAGAGGCAAGGAAACTTGCCAGTTATGTAATACATTTGTTTCATAAACATGGGCACCTAGATTATTCCTCCGTATTCTGCTGATTGTCGTAGAGTTGTTCTTTCCTTTCATCCTTCGTCTGGTTTTGTCTTACAGATTTCTGATGCCTCATGTTCTTTTATTTAATAATTCCCTTCCACTGTCCTGTTAAAATACCCCAGTTTCATGCTGGATTAGTCTTTTCACCCACGTCATCACCAACATTTATGTTGTTATGCTATCACAAAGCTGAATTGATTTTGTTGTAATTGTAATATATTCAATCCAACAATTATTACCTTTTATTGAAATGCAGTTCCGTACTTCCTTTTTTTTTTTTTCTTTTAATTATCAAATTGTAACACAAACTGGCTTGGGGATAAAGTATATGGTGAATGAAAGAAGGAAATGAGTGATGTCAGGGGAACATTAAAAAAAAAAAAAAAAAAAAAAAAAAAAACACTGGCTGACGACTCCATCTCTATAGCCATAAATTTTGGTGTATTTTTACAGTACCTGTAAATAGTAATCTTGGGGTAAACGAAACCCCGGTGACGATAACCATTTTTTTATTGCTGTTACACGACAGGTTCAGCCCTACTTGGACCCTCTTCGCGTGTGTATACGAAAGCGTGAGAAGTGTGTGTGTGTGTGTGTGTGTGTGTGTGTGTAATTCACCGGGTCGGTCAGGATCACTTGATGGTCGTGATCGTCAGCTTTTACCCTCCCGGAAGGGAGCTGGGAGCTCATATAGTACGATCTAAGGGCAAGGCTGTGACCTCCACACACGCACACACCCGTCCCCTTGCTCAAGGGGGACAGTAACCACCCACTTCGTCAGTGAAACTTTTTCGCAACCTGAGCGAAGGCGCGAACTCCCGTCCACCAGTTGGCAAGCGAGAGCGTTACCACTGCACCAGCGAGCGGTGTGTGTTCTTACCTAATTGTTTTTACCTAATTGTATCTTTACAGGAATGAGTCAAGCTCGTACTGTCCCGTGTCTTAAACCATATTTATCGTACCATCCATCAATCAATTGATCTTTTTGGAGAAACTCATGCAGTAGCTCTTGATATCTCTAAAGCTTTCGACAGAGTATGGCACCGTTCCCTGCTGTCCAAACTCCCTTGCTATGGACTAACGTCTTTTGTTCCTTTGATTTCTTCTTATCTTAGTGACAGGAAAATAAGAGTAAAAGTAGATGATGTATATTCGAATTTCCACTCAATTAACGCCGGCGTGCCACAGGGATCAGTTCTGGCGCCAATCCTATTTCTGGTTCATATTAATGATCTCTTATCTGTCACTCACAATCCCATTCACTCATATGCAGATGACTCAACACTACATAGTTCATTCACACTCAGACATCCATTTACAAAGTCTAATATCTCTACCTCTCAACTCAATACAGCCATCTCCATAAATCAAGATCTATCTACAATCAGTGAATGGGGACAAAACAACCTTGTCTCTTTTAATGCTAGTAAAACTAAATATATACAGTTTACTAATAGACAGATATTGCCAGATTCGTACATTACCTTCAGTGCTACTAATATTCCCATCTCCAAAAGTATTGAAATTCTTGGTGTCTCACTTAACAGTGCCCTCAGCTGGACCTCTCATGTCAGATCACTTGCTACAACCGCCTCAAAGAAACTTGGATTATTGTACAGAGTCCGTAACTTCTTCGCCGATGAGCAGTTAGCTATAATTTATAAGAGTCATGTGCGCTCTCAGCTTGAATATTGCTCACCCTTGTGGAATGGTTGTGGAGAGGTTGCATTAAGACAACTAGACAAAATTCAGAATAAAGCTGTTAGAATCATTAACAACCCTGCCATTACATATAAACTACCTCCCTGCAAGTAAGAAGGAATGTTGCCTCCCTTGCATTATTTTACAGATGTTTTTTGGCAAATGCTCAGACGAAGTTGCGTCCATGGTGCCACCTCTCCATGCCTTCCCTCGTGCTACACGGGCATCTGGTAACGCTCATGACTGGAATGTCACTCAACCACATTGCAGAACTTCTGCCTATCAGAATTCTTTCATTCCCCGAACTGCATCTCTCTGGAACTCGCTTCCCCAGAGTTGTTTTCCTCCAAATTTCAACCTACAACTGTTCAAGTCTAATTCTTACAGATATTTTATGAACAGAGGACACCAGTAATCTGGTGTATGGATTTTTTTTTTTTCTCCATTTGTTTTTCCTTCCTCCGTTCTGTTATTATAAAAAAAAAAAAAAAAAAAAAAAAAAAACATATCCTTAAATTTGTGAATTGTTTTGGCACACACTATTTCATTCGGTAGTGCATTCCATTCATCAATTGCTCTGTTTGGGAAAAAGAATTTCCTTACGTCTTCATCACCTCTCTTCTTATGCAGTTTTTTGCAGTGTCCTCTTGCTGATGCTTCTCCATATGTTAAGTAATCATTTATGTCTACTTTCTCCTTTCCTGATATGCATTTATATAACATTATCATGTCACCTCTTTTCCTTCTCTCCTGTAGTGTTGGTAGATTCAGTTTATTTAGTCTTTCTTCGTAGCTTAGGTCCCTTAAGCTTGGTATCCATCTTGTAGCGGCCCTTTGATCTTTTTCAATCTTGTCTATATTCTTTTTGAGATGAGGACTCCAGACTACTGATGCATACTCCAGGGTTGGTCTAATGAATGTGTGTGTGTGTGTGTGTACATATACAGTATCTCTCTCTCTCTCTCTCTCTCTCTCTCTCTCTAACAAATTAGGCTTTTGGACTGCGGGTTTACAGTAGATTTTACAATATACTGGCTCATATCATTATTACTGCATTGAGATATGAAATTACATAAGTATAGTTAAGTCTGAACTGAATTTGACTTTGGTAATATAATATTTGGTAAACATTCATCTTCGAACTGATTATGAAACTTTATATTCTTCTAGGTTTTAGCAGAATGACAAAATATGTAAACGTGAAAAATGTAACATACTTCTAATTTAACGGTACGATATTTCATTTTTAAGAAAAGGCTTTGGCAAAAACTCATAAAAGATACACTACATTCGATAAGAGAGAGAGAGAGAGAGAGAGAGAAAGGGGGGGGGCGGGTTATGGTGTAACTTGTGGCCTCGTGGGGGGCTAAACTATGGAAGCGGCTTATATAGCGTGGGAGGAACATGTCATAAAACACAAGAATCGTGCACTTTGTGACACCTTTTTGAAATTTGGCATGATGATAGGACAGATCATGAGATTTCAAAAACCACTGGCTACTAGTTGGCGCACCCCCTGGTGGCCGGTAGCTGCAAAATTCAAAATGGCCACCAGCAGGTACGAAACGGAGAATATCTCAGCTTCTACTGATCGTATATCTAAGTGTAATACCACTTTTCTCATGTTTCCGAGTACACAGAATCCATTTTTAGAGAGTATTTTAAGATTTGAGGTGAAGTTAAAAGTTGCTAGTTTGTATTCCAAAACGTTTTTCGCTGATGTATATGGTTATGTGAAATTCTTATGTTGCGTTTTTTGTCTCATGTTGTCTTACGTAATGTTCTTTGCAATGTGATTCAGTCTGTTAATAATTCTATTTCTGTTTCAGACCACAGTCTATGAAGATGAATACTCATCCACTCGAGTTGAGGAAGAAAACGGATTGGTCACTTTGTTGCTTCTGTCAGTCTGAAACATCTGAGAAGCTGAAACATCCGTATTAAATAACGGTTATCATCAAGATTATGAAACTATTGAAAAAGATGTTATTGTTTTATTGATAATAACGTGCCGCTTCCACATGGTATGACACGGAAGTGTCTTATAGCAGATGGTGAAGAATGCACTTCAGAGTCAATCTTAACAAGGAAGCAGTGTATCGTAAGTATCATAAGACATGTCGTGACAAGATACGACCTCACATTGTTCAGCCCGTATTGAAAAAAAGGGCTAGTGATGAGATGGAGGCTTCTTGCTCCACATTTAGCCCAAAGAAAACGTGAAAAAGTTTCCTTGCAAACTCTGATAGGAAGCGGCCACAGTGCGTTTATTGCATTTGCCACTAGTTCCAGGAAGACAACAGTGAGTATATCTGCAAAGCTGTGACTGATAGTGTCAGTGATAAATTGAAAGTGATGGCAGAGGAAGCTCAAAACTGGGCAGTTTATGCCCGAGTAAATGAAGCATTTGATGCTAACGCTGGTGATGTATACTATCACAAATCTTGCTACCGCAAGCTGGCTAATGAAGCCAGGCTGCCAAGTTGAAAACGTCAAAGGCGACTACAACTTCAACTCTACCATATGATCCACTTGTTACAGCAGAACTCATAGCATATATGCAAAGCAATGAAAGTGTGATGAAGTTATCAGACCTTAGGAAGCTCTACAGCCAACGGCTGCAGCAGGTTGGGTCTGATTGGCTCAAGGTGGAAATACACCCAACTAGATTTAAAGAAAATGGGTGGTGAATGGCAGGCCTTCACAAAAGGTAGAGACGTGCTGCTGTCAACTAAAGCAAAAACAGGTTCACTGTTGTCAGAATCTGTGGCCCAGGATATCTCCGAAGATGAAGCAAAGAAGATAGTGGATGTTGGGCTTCTCTTGCGAAAGCACGTACTTTCATCTCAGTCCCCTTTTATGGGATCACTCTCCTCTACATGCTTGAGTGAGCTAGTGCCCAAGTCCCTGTTGACTCTTCTGCAAATCTTGCTCAGTATCCAAAATACAGAAGACTATTAATGCCAGGACATGTGTGGCTTGCACTATTTGCCACCTGATGTTACGTAATTTAGTAAAACGCACTACCAAAGCACAGATGCTCTATCAGACGCGAGAAAGAGAAACACCATTGCCTCTATATATGGGTTTAAAGCTACATGCTCCTGATCGCTTGAAAGGTCTTATCAAGGAGTTCTATCAACTGGGTCTTACAGTTTCCTATGATCGCATTATGGATGTTAGAAGATTTGCACAGACAGTGTCAAAGAGGTTCAAAGATGAGGGTGTTGTTTTCTCTACAAACTGCAAACGTGACGTTTTCTCAACAGCAACTGTCGACAATATTGATGTCTCTGGAAGGAGGTATATGCATGGTACACCCATCACACTGATTGGTCATTTGAGCGAGGACAATACTGGAACTGATCCTCTACTGCTAACTTTGGATGTTAAAGAGGACACTCCAACTGAACTATCCGATGAATCTGCAATGGTTCCTTTTGTTGAGGACCTTGGGGAAAATATAATACTTGAATCTGTTTAAGAAGGTGGTGGACTTCCAAATAAAACCGCACGTGTGGGTGTGCAGGAGGAAGAATGGTTGAACCATGTGTTAAGCATTAACAAGAATGATAGGGCTGACGACAAATGGCAGCTGGATGAAGTACCTGTCACATTTTCAGGCTTCTTTTCAAAACACCAGGACCCAGCAGATGTCACGCCCCATTCAGTTATTGGGGTATTCCCTGTATTCAGCAAGGAAAAAGCCGACAGACTGAGTATGCAGAAACATGGCATGTTTGTCGTCAAGAAGGCTTTTGGTTTTGTAATTCCTGGACAAATACCAGTAGCCTACTCCAAGGTGACTGCCCATTGTATGCCCGGCAGAATACATGTCAGATGCTTTTCCCAGAAGAGATAGGCGAGCAACACATGGTCTGCATGTTTGGCTTTCTGCACCTAGAAATGTGCACACAAGAAGCTGGAGGCAAATTGTAAGGAGGTTCTGGCTGAGAGCGCATGTTCCACCTGGCAAAGATATTTACTTGTGGAGTGGCAGCGTCTCTGCTTGGTGGAAAACATGTGAAAAGGACACATCGGGCATACCTTCTTACATTGGCTATGACAAGTAATGTCAACAACCCCTATGAGTTATTTGAAATGTGGGAGCATAGGCTTCTTTCAACCTTTCCAACAGCATGTTATTGGGATAAAACTTTCCGGGATTTTCTCTTGACAATGTGCCGATTTATGTTCGCAACCACCGTCTTGGACACTGATCTGGTACACTGGATGCTATTGATGATCTGTGCCCATACTTCTTCGCTTTAGGTCACACAAATTATTCTCGCTGGGTCCCCGTATTTCTGAGGGATATGTCTCAGCTTCCTAATCACCGTCCAGCTGTCCATGCTAAATTCATGGAGGGCCACTTTGTGGTCCAGTGAAGTGAGAAAAAGTTCAGTCTCATAGGTCTGGACCTAAGCCAGGAGCACAGCATCAGAATGCTCAAAGAAGACAGTGGTCCCAAAGGTCTTTATGGTCAAACTGAAGAGAAATTGGTCACTGAGCTCTCAAGGGCTGAAGTTCTGCACGTCAATACTGAGTTGGAATGTGCAAGCATCCATACAACACAAGCGGAGACCACTGAACATCCCGAGAGTTGTGTATCTGAACAGCAACGGTTTCTCAACCAACTCAACTAGTTCCTTTGCCTAGTGGATCAGGAAGTCATCATCAACCCTTACGAAGTGACAGACCGTCATCTGATGACACTGGACACAGGTGAATATATGGATCCTGAAGTGAGCAAATGCCTTCAGGAGTTGCCGACCACTGGGAAAGCGATGTATTCAGAATTTATAAAGGAGTGAACTGAGGACTGTACCACACCACTGTCTGATGTCATCCCTTAGCCAAACCTCTGTACCTTCCTTCATCCACCCCCAGTGAACAAAGATAAGGCACAGACAAACTGGCATGACGTAAAGCATCTGCAGCCATTGTGACACAAATGTTTGTTTCTCTACAAGCTCGCCCTGATTCAAACATGGATAAGTTTTTCATGCACGAAAGTGCAAGAAAGCCACCTTCTCTATCCAGGAAAGGTAAGCTGAGAACAGGTATTAAATCCCAGATCCTTGGATGCTTGCCTGGTATGCCTGCACGTGGAAGAAATCCAGCAGTCAAACAAACTTCAGTAGTCATCGCAGACATACCCGCTGTAGTTCATGTCGTGAAACCACAGCGAGTCAATGTGTATAGAGAATATGCGACAATGCCTTTCATAGAGAATCAAATGAACACCTCTTCCACAAGAAATGATACAGTCTGGGATCGAGATCCTCAGGATAGTCTAAAAGATCAAGCACGAATGAAACGCCTTGGCAAGGCAGCTGTAAGAAGAATAAAAGTATTAGAAAAGATCCCAATCCCTAAAGGAAACGACTGGGAGGCATTCCTGAAAGCTAGTGAGAACAAAGACCAACTCTTCAAGTTTCTCTCTGATGAGCTCGTAGAGGCAAACTCCACGTCTGAATACCACCTACTGACAACAAACGGGGAACTTGTGCTGTCCTACAATACAGTCGAACTAACTGACATCACCCCATCTGACCAAGAGGAGGCAGACACCCATATGATGCTGCACTTGCGTCATGCCGTCATGGATGGCCATAGCATTCATCCGTACAGTTGACTCTTATGTCATCGTGCTGTCTGTTCACTTCTTCACAACATTCCAAAATGTTGGGCTTAGCGAGCTGTGGATTGGTTCCGGGAGTGGGAAAGCATACACAGATATTCCAGTTCATGAAGTTTCATTGCAACTGGGACCTGACAAATGTAAAGCACTCCCATTCCTCCATGCCTTTACAGGTTGTGCCCTTACATCTAGCATGCTAAGCATTGGGAAGAAGTCAGGATGGAAGGCTTAGATGAAGTTTCCCGATGTAATTGAAACAATGATCAGTTTGGTTGAAAATCCACACGAGCTGACAAAGGATTCTCTCCGCATGCAGCACATTGAGCAACTGACAGTGCTCATTACAGCAATAACTGCTCCAGTATTACTGTAAATGAAGCATGGCGGCTTATGTTCACTCAAAGTCTAAGGTCTCTAGAGAGCATCCCACCCACAAAGGCAGCCTTATACCAGCATGTCAAGAGAACTGTTCTTGTATCAGCTTTCATTTGGCATCGGAGATTGAAGAGACAACTGTGTCTGCCAGATCCAACTCATTATGGTTGGGAATGGAATGGACACCTGGAGACATTGGTCTCATACTGGACAGATTTGGGTGATGCAAGTGCTGCCTGTGCACTTATGCACCACTGCACACGTGTTAGAGCTTGCAAAGGAAACTGTGAGTGTTTTAAAGCTGCAGTTAGGTGTACACCATTGTGCAAATATCAAAGTGGTTGCTGCAACAGTATTGAGTGATGTGACTGAGCAGGAAAACAATATCATGTCGATGTGATTCAGGATGACAGTTCCATTACTTTCTGTTCCATTTAATGTGTGTCTTCGTTCACTGATTATTTTTTTTTTTTTAGTTCTCACATAATCGCGGGATTTCTGTTTCTTGTATCTTGTATTATGATGAAAAGTCTAAAAATGGCACAAATAAATTTTACAAATTTCATATTATTTGACCTCAGTGACTTTCAAATTGACCTCAGATCTTAAATACTCTTTAAAAAAAAGTGGATTCTATTTACTCAGAAACATGGGAAAAGTGGTATTACACTTAGATATACGATCAGGAGAAGCTGAGGTAATGTCCGTTTCGTACCAACTGGTGGCCATTTTTTATTTTGCAGCTACCGGCCACCAGGGGGTGCGCCAACTTGCAGCTAGTGGTTTTTGAAAATCTCATGACCTACCCTATCATCATGCCAAATCTCAAAAAGGTGTCACACGATTCCGACATGCTCCTCTCCCGCTATATAGACGCGACACCAGAAAGAAAGAGGAAGGGAGAGAGAGGAGAGGGGCGTGACTTGAGAGAGGGAGGAAGGGGGAGCAACAGTGTTACTAACATATTCACGATTCTCTGTCAGGTGGGTGCACCGATGCCTTTGTCCACGATAGTACATTGACCAGTTTGCCTGTCACACTCATTCATTCTTTAAACTGTCTAGTGCCAGACAAAAAGGTTACCTACCCTTGGAAGAAGTCACTCATTGTACAGCCTGGCATGCGCTACGCCATGTGACCTCAAGCTGGTAAACTCTGAAGCCAGTTGTACTTCTAATCTTGGAGGAGCGGAAGATTCTACAGGAATACTTCCTTCATTTCTTACCAAAGCAATAGAACTTCAAGAAGGAGACTGAGTCAACTGCAAGGTACAAACAATTTCAGATATACTGAACTCAGACCTTCCCCAGCTTACCTCACATTTGTTGCCTTCATTGTTCAGGATTTTGAGGGCTTCATATTGAAATTTCAGAAGAAGGATCCCATGTATCCACATATTATATGACTGAATGAGCCAACTACTGACTCACCTGTTGACAAAATTTGTCCCAGAGAAGGTCCTCATGCACTTCCCAGAGTCACCTCAACAAAAGTTGAAATAAGTTGCCACTTTGGCTTCCCTAGATCGTACCAAACTTGAAAATCACAAGAGCCTGAAGGCTGTAGACGTTGGGACACATGCCAAGGCTATTTCAGTTCAACAGGGCAGCAGATACGAAAGGGGACACAGCTTCAGAGAGAACTGTTTGAAGTGTTACACAACTCCTGTATCTTACCTACAGAAAAATCTCTTATTTGATGAGCCTGTCCTGGAGGAAGCCTATGTTCTACACCCAGAAAAGAGACTTGACCCATTCTCATTGGCAAGCATCTCTAAATTAACGCTCAACATTGCAGAAGTTCTCAATAACACAGGGCCCGATAATGTTTTGCCAACCATGTTTCAGACAGACCCATCAACAACACCAGCAGATCTGTGTGACTTGGCGAGAAAGCAGTGGAAGTTTTATCAGAGAGAATACAGGAAATGTACGTTAAAACAGTCACTCCCCAAACTAGAAATAGATGGATAGACATAGATGGATAAAAGGATAGAAAAAGATGGATATACACAGACTGATATACATATGACGTCTGAATGAAAAGTATCCAGCCTTTAGCTTAAAAAATAAAAAAAAAATAAAAAAATTCTGAGTTCAGACTTTAATCCCTATCAAGGTATGCCCCTTGGGACTCGACACAGCCCAGTGCGCCGTCCCTTGCTGGGAACATTTTACAAAGTCAGTTGGGGGGATTGGCAACATAATCTTTGTTGTATTTGTTTTATTTCATTTGTGTTCTCAAATTTCGAAGCCTTTAGCGGCATCTTCAGTTTAGGAAAAAGCCAAAAGTCACAGGAGCCATGTAAGGAGGGCAGAGAACCTGCTAGATCTGTGTGATCCTGTGTTTGGCCAAAACACACTGGATGAGATGGGATGAGTGAGTGAGCATTGTCATGGTGGAGCTGCCAGTCCTCCACCTCCTACAACTCTCGTCTCGTGCGACGCACTACATTCTGTAGGCAACAGAGAACTCCCAGGCAATGCTCTTTATTGATTATTTGGCTTTCTGGAGCGTCCTCGTAATGAGCAACGACCTGGTAGTGAAAAAAAAAAAAATGTCTGCATGAGCTTCTTCTTGCTCCGAACTTGCTGTGCCTTCTTTGGTCTTGATGATTCCAGGACTTCCATTGTGACGACTGAGATTTCATTTCTGGGTTGTATCCATTCACCCAAGACTCATTGCCAGCTACTATCTTCTTCATCATTTTCGATTTCTAATTAGCAAAGCTCAGTATGTCCTTAGTAATACAAAGGTGAAGATCTTACTGCTCGGCTGTCAGCAGCTTTAGCACAAACTGTGCAGCAACCCAGGGCATGCCCAAATCTTTGAGTGCGCAGTTTCTCAATAATTCCGATTTTCTGCTAGTGGAAAGCCTGCCGGAACGTTTGTCGCTTTCCACTGACGTTCCGTCTTTTTCCAAGTGATTGTACCAGTGCTTAATTTGAGTAACACCCATAGTTTCATTTTTTAATGCAAAAAAGAAGGAACCAAAGGCCAGGGGCCCGCAAACCGTTCCTTCCAAGAAAACAAAACAAAAACAATACAAAGGAGAGCCAAAAGCAAGATCCAATCATTTCGAGCTGCCTGGACACACTGCGTTTGAAAGACTGGAGATCAGAGGAAGTAGGAAATAGACAGAGGGAGACAGTTCCAGAGTTGACCTGTTGAATAAATGAAGGACTGGGAGTAACGGTTAACTCCTGCATTAGAGAGATGGACAGAAAAGGGATGAGAGTTTGTTGCTAGACGAGTGCTACACGCCCGTCGTAGACGTGGAGGGATGCAAGCAGACAGTTCAGAGGAGTAGTGACCATTGAAGTAATGACAGAAAATAGATAAAGATGCAACAGTGCGGGGAAGAGACAGAGGTCGAAGGGAGCCAGTAAGAGAAGGAGAGCTGATGAGATTAAAGGCCTTTGACTCCACCCTGTTGAGAAGAGCTTTACGTGGGGAGTCTCCCCACACAGGAGAGTTGTACTCTAAACAGGGGCGAATAAAACCCGTGTATAAAGTCAACAACTGTGCAGAGGTAAAGAAGGTATGGAGTCGGCTAAGCACACTTAATCTCTTGGAAGTAGATTTTACAAGAGATGAAATATCTTACCAAGATAAGTCCCGAGTGAATGAAACCCCAGGCATGTTCAAGAATGATGCAGGATTGAGTTGGATATCATTAAACATTAGTGGGTACTCCTGTGGAAGATTGTGTCAGGTTCATAGGTGTAGAAACTGAGTTTTTGATGAATTAAAAACAATAAGATTATTTTTTCCCCAGTCAGAGATACGAACCAAGTCAGACATTAGGTTTGCTATAGCCTCATCCCTTGTCTGTTGAAGCAACTGCTGAGATGGACGTTGCAGGAACCGAATGGAAAGGTGAAGGGTGCAATCATCAGCGTACGAGTGGATAGGGTTAGATGTACAGTTTAGAAGGTCATTGATGAATAGAAGGAAGAGAGTTGGTGATAGGACAGAGCCCTGAGGAACACCACTGTTGATAGATCTAGGAGAAGAACGATGGCCATCTACAACAGCGGCTATAGAACGACCAGAAAGGAAGCTATAGACGAGGGCACAGACAGAAGGATAGAAACCGTAAGAGGGCATTTTGGAATTGAAAGATTTATGCCAGACTCGATCGAAATCCTTTGAGATGTCAAGTGCGATTGCAAAGCTTTCGCCAAAGTCCCGAAAGAAGGATGACCAGGAGTCTGAAAGGTAGGTGAGAAGATCGCCAGTGGAGCGTCTCTGACAGAACCCATACTGACGATCAGAAAGAAGGTTGTGATAGGAAAAGAGACTTTAAAATTTTTCTGTTAAATAGACTCGAAAACTTTTGAGACACAGGCTGTTTAAGCAATTGGACGACAGTTAGAGGACTGGGAATGGTGACCTTTCTTTGGGACTGGCTGAATGAGAGCAAACTTCTAGCAAGAAGGAATGGTACAAGTTGACAGACAAAGGCAAAAGAGTTTACCAAGGTAGAGTGTAAACATAGAAGCACAGTTCTTGAGGACAACAGGAGGGACTCCATCAGGCCCTTATGCCTTGTTAGTATTAAGGCCAGTGATAGCAGAAAATACATCAGCTGAAGAAATTTTAATGTCAGCCATGAGGAAGTCAGAGAGGGGAAGTGATGGAGGAACAGCACCGGAATCGTCTAAGGTGGAACTGGGGGAGAAAGTCTGAGTGAAGAGATCTGCTTTATCAGTAGAAGAAATAGCTACAGAGCCATCAGAATAGAAAAAAGGAGGGAAGGATGATGAGGTAAAGTTGTTAGAAAGGTTTTTGGCAAGGTGCCAGAAGGAGCGGGAAGAATTCGAGTTGGAGAGGTGAGAACATTTAGTACAGATGAAATTATTTTTAGCAGAGCGAAGAACAGACTTAGCACGATTCCGGGCAGAAACATAAGCAAGATGTGATTCAGGGGTGGGTTGGTTCTGGTACTGTTTATAGGCCCTCTCCTTGTTGCGGACAGCATTAAAACAAGCGTAATTAAACCAAGGCTTTCTTGCAATAGTCAAAGGATACTGAATCTTCTTCATTTTTTTCAGACTGAGTATTACGAAGCTTTTTTCAATATTTTATGCAATAACGTTGCTCAGTTCCCTCGGTCATCGCGACACAAAACGAAAATGCCACGAGCAAGAAGAACACACCGTCAAACACACGCTGCTTGGCAGCGAGTGGGCTGAACGGCCGTGCTGACCATATTCGAGCATGTGTTCAACCATTCAAGGTCATGCTGTACTGAGTCTCATTCCCTTGCTCGTACTGGTTTCCCAGAAAAAAAAAAATGTTGTAGGATGCCTTTTGAGACGTTGTAGTTGTACATGCACACATGCATACATACTTACATATACAGTAGACTGACCAAACGATGACGACCAAGGACCGGACAAAGGACATGGTAATTGGAACTTGGAATGTAAGGGGAGCGAATGATGAGGTGAAAGAGAGAGATTGTCCAGGTGCTTGAGGGTGCGAAAGTGGATGTATGTGGAATAACTGAAACAAAATGGAGAGGAGAAAGTGTGAGAGAATGGGAGTATGGATGGGGTATATGTGCAGGAGTAGGTGAGAATGAGAGGGCAAAGGAAGGAGTATGTATAGTTGTGAGTAAAAGATGGAAGAGGAGCATAAGACAGTATGGATCAGTTGGGTAAAGGATTGTGTGGGTAAAGTTGAAAGTTGGAATACAAATGTGGGCGATTGTGTGTGTGTATGCACCAACGCAAGATCGTGCCAGAAGAGTGAGAGAAGAGTTCTGGACAAATGTAGAAGTGTGCATGGAAAAGTTTGGAAGGAATGAGAGAGTGTTTTTGATTGGTGATATGAATGGTAAAGTTGGGAATGTGAAGGTGGATGGAATAGTTGGTGAGTGGGGTGTGCCTGCTGAGATAGATGAGAATGGGAGTGCGTTAGTGGACATTTGTGCTGGGAGGGGGTTGGTGATAGCCAATACTCTCTTCAGGCATAAAATGATCCACAGGTATACATGGCGAGTGATGAGAAGGGTGGGTGGTGAACTGAATGAAAGGAAGGCAATGATTGATTATGTGTGTGTAGATGAAAGGATGCGATGATGTGTAAAGGATGCAAGAATGTATAGAGGTTGGGGGAGTGGACTTTCTGACCACTACTTGGTGGTGGCCAGAATTAGAATGCAAGTAAGATGGAGGAATAGAAGAAGGGAAAGACGAGAGGAAGGAGTAGTTGCAAGGAGAGTGGAAAGGTTACAAGAGGATGAGAAAAAGGCAGAGTATAAGAGAGAAGTGGAGGAACGATTGGGCAAATATGAATTGGAGCAGATGAGAGACGTGGAAGGTGTGTGTAAGATATTTACTGAAGAAATATGTGCAGCATGTGATGTGGTGTGTGGAAGGAAGAGAAGACGGAGGGGGGTGCAAGGAACAGCGTGGTGGACTGAAGAGGTGAAACAGGCTGTGGCACAAAAGAAGAAAGCATACAATGAATGGATGAGAAATAGGGGCGTGGAAGAAGTTGAGAGGCGGAAGAGAGAGTTATATGTGGAAAGAAAGAGAGAGGTGAAAAGATTAGTAAGAGAGAGTAAGAAGAGACTGGATGAGGAATTTGGAAGGAATTTGAGTGTAAAGTGGAGGGACTGTAAGAAAATGTTCTGGAGAGAGGTGAAAAGAGTAAGACAGGGTGGAAGTGAAGTTAGCAGGGGAGTGAAAGATAAAAATGGTAGATTACTAGTGGAGAAGGGAGAAAAAGTGAGCAGATGGAGAGAACACTTTAAGGAATTGTTGAACGTAGAGGATGGAAGTAATGCGAGTATAAGTGGCTGGGGAATGGCTGGGAGAAGGAGGGAGGTGAGAAGACAGGAAGAAATCAGTAGGATAGAAGTTGTGGAAGCAATGAAGAAAGTTAAATCGGGGAAAGCCCCAGGAATTGATGGAGTGTGTGGTGAAATGCTGAAGCATGGGGGAGAGATAGTAGTAGAATGGAAGTAGAAGATGTGCAGATTGGCCTGGGAGGAAGGTAGAGTCCCGGAGGATTGGAAGTCAGGTATAATTATTCCCTTGTACCAAGGAAAAGGGGAAAAAGAAGTGTGTGGTAATCATAGGGGCATTTGTCTTCTTAGTATAATAGGAAAAGTGTATGGTAGGAAACTTATAGACAGAGTTAGAGAAAGAACAGAGAAATTAGTTGGAGAAGAACAGGGAGGCTTTAGGAAGGGAAGAGGTTGTGTAGATCAGATATTCATTCCTAGATCTTTAGTGGAAAAGTTTCTAGAGAAGGAAAAGAAGTTGTATGCGGCTTTCATGGATTTGGAGAAAGCATGTGACAGGGTGGATAGACAAGGATTGTGGAAAGTGTTAAGAATATATGGAGTAGATGGGAAGTTGTTGAATGCTGTGAAGAGTATGTACGATGGTGCGAAGGCTGCAGTGCGTGTGGATGGTGGACTAAGTGAATTTTTCTCTTTGAAAGTTGGTTTGAAACAGGGATGTGTCATGTCTCCATGGTTGTTCAATCTGTACATGGATGGGGTAATAAAAGAGGTACAAGGTAGGGTAGTGGATGTTGGAGTGGCCCTGGTGAGAGAGGATAGTGTTTGGAACCTCCCTGTACTGTTGTTTGCAGCTGATACTGTGTTGTTGAGTGAAGACGAAGGGGAGCTGCAAGGCTTGGTGGATGAGTTTGAGAGAGTATGTAAGAAACGGAATCTAAAGGTGAATGTAGGGAAGAGTAAAGTGATGGTCTTTGAGAGAGATGAAGATAGTGAATGTACAGCGAGGTTGGATGGTGAGGAATTGGAAAATGTGAGAACGTTTAAGTACTTGGGTAGTGTGATGAGTAAGGATGGAGGTTTGGAGGGTGAAGTGCTTGAAAGGGTATAGCAGGGAAGAAAGGTTGCTGGTTCTTTGAAAGCAGTGATAAGAAACAGGGAAGTGAGCATGGAAGTGAAAAAGTTACTACATGACAGTATTGTGATACCAACTCTAACGTACGGAAGTGAAGCTTGGACATTGTTGGAAGGACACAAGTCAAGAGTGAAAGCAGTGGAAATGAGTTATTTAACCCGCCCCATCCCGTCGACGTATACGTTGCAACGATTTGCATTTGCCAGTCCCGGCGACGTACCAGTACGTCGTGCAATTGCAATGTCCCTAATTTGCACAATTTTCAATTTTCGCACGTGATTTTTCGTATGTATACACGGGACACCTTCCTCTATTCCTGTACAAGATACCAAGCAGGGACAATGCCTTACACTGCATAACTTCCCCCCTCCCCCCCTCATGACATTGTCTTGGCAAAGGACCTGTTACCAGTGACCTGGCTAGTAAAGTTATTCAGGGCCAGAGTGATTCCCCAATCGATGACAATGTGGAGGACAATGTTTACATAGCATTAGAAGAAGAAACAGCCAGAAATAATGATCAGGTAGTGTGGCAAAAATAGGTCAGGTATGGTGATTAGTTAGTGAGTGAAACAATGCTTATAATGCCTTTATTACTGCTTGAAAACCAATATACTGTCATACTACATATACATTCGTACCAAGTAAATAAATAAATAAATACCGTTTATGAGTGGATAAAATAGTTACCCTCCCATAGAACTCGTTTTCTTTGGTGCCAGCATGTTAGAAAACCCACTCAGGTAAGGAGGAACTCCTACCTGGATTGGGCACTTTAAACCTCAGGTGAGCAATTTCTCTATGAATTTTCGATGTTTCTCACCAAAAGCGAAGGTTTTAGCCAAAAAAAAAAATTCGAAAATACCTCGGGACTGGGGGATGTCGGAGGTGCGGAAAACCTCGGGACGTGACGGGTTAAGAGGAGCCTGTGGAGTCACGTGGAGAGACAGGCTGACGAATGAGGATATAAAGGAGAGTTGTGGTGTTGATGTGGATGTGATAGGAAGCGTTATGAGGAACACACTGAGGTGGTTTGGCCATGTGGAGAGGATGGAGGGTGAAAGACTGACGAAGAGAGTGTATGTGAGTGAGGTGGAGGGGGGGAAGAGGGAGGGGGAGGCCGAGGATGAGATGGAGGGATGGGGTGGAGAGGTATTTGAGAGAGGGGGGTGTGAGTTGGGAGCAGGGCAGTGAAATGGCGGGGGACAGGGCGACTTGGAGGCGATTTGTTTGTAGCCACCCCAAACGGGATTGAGGCATCTGGCAATATAGATAGATAGATAGATAGATAGATAGGTAGGACGATCTCCATAGACCAGGGGTTCCCAACCTGGGGTAAATTACCCCAAGTGGGGTAATTTGGTCTTTTGTGAAGGGTAATGGGGGAGGTAACAAAAAAAAAAAAAAAAATCTAAAAATCATACCAGTTATGATAGACTTTCAGACCTATACTAAAATTCAGAGATGAATGTTTAAAGTCATGTTTATTTGGTATCAGTGTTAATAATAAAAATAAATTACTCCTTGCAATAACTCTCTTGGTTTTAGCCTAACCTTTAATTAAGTCCTACATTCAAACTAAAATCTAGGCATCAAAATGTTAAGCAGCTAAAATGCAATTGTGGAAACATAAGCAATGAGTGGTAATGAGTGAAGGGAGGTGTGGAAAATGGGGTAATGGGTAAATAAAGGTTGGGAACCCCTGCCATAGACAGATAGACAGAACTGATATTTACTGACTGGTTCAAAATATTTTCGTGCTCACAAAAGATTAAATGGCTCTTATCTTAAAAGTATACCTAAAGCAAAAGTCTGTTGTCGGCTGTATGTATTAAGTGGCATATTTTTGTAAGGTAAATATTTGGTTATCATGACGGTACTTAATGGTAGTTTTGTGTTCAGATATCAGCAAGAAATATTCACATGAGGGATCTGTAGAAATGTTTAGTTTCCACACAAAGCATTATCAGCAGGGAAGCATAAGCTATATGTGATAGGATTATGATGGACTGTGAACCGCGTCGTTTCAGAATATCCAATGCACCATTGTAAGTTGTCATCTAGATATATAAGAAAGCCGCATTGTTTGTTTGTTGGTTGGTTGGGTGGTTGGTTGGTTTGTCCTTCAATCACGTCCAAACCAAGGGCCAGAGACCCCCAAACCCATATATATTCTGGATCAGGGTGACCCAAGGATAGTTTTAGGAGGATCAAAATTCAGAACCGGCTCCTCAGCCGAGGAGGAGGTCAGTGGGCCCTCCCCTCCTCCGACGGTGGAGGGTACCCCATCACGCCCTCCCATCATCGACCTCAAGGATTGGCTAGATGTAGCCTCCTATAGACACTTCCTTGCCCTCAGCGCCCACACCTGGTCGTACCAGCTTGGAGCACGACATTTTCCACCCTCTGTGATCTGCTGCGGGCTGCCGACCAGGGTGAGGAGATCAGACCAGTGCTGATCGTCAGGGGGGAGGAGGTGCATCTAGCTGATCTGCGAGCCTTCTACCACATGCTCTCTCCTCGATTGGTCCCCTAGATAGACGGTTTTGTACGGTGAAGGAGTTGCATGGCGACCTTCATACACACGAGGCTGGCCTAATACCCCTCCATGTGGGTGATGGCCATTAAGCACCCCCCCCCCAAAAAAAAAAAAATACACCAGTCCCGTATGGGAGAACCCTAGCATGTATTCAATATGAACGGTGGGTATTAGCACTGAAGTAATGAGATATGGAGCTGTATGGTAGGTGTTAGGACAGCTGGAATTCAGGGAACGGGCTCTTAAGCCTATGCTCAAAGTCGAACTCATTAAAAAAAAAAAAAAAGCATCATAAATTTAAGACAGGCTGGAATGTAGCTACGTAAAGAGGATATATAACGTTCCATTTCCACTCCGCCAGGCTATGTCTTGTGTGTTGTGGGGACGGCTCAGTTATCAGTATCTCCCTTGCATCATTAAATTTTATTGTTTTCTTACACCAAATGCCAAACCACGCCCACACTAGCAGACTGAGCCGTCCCTGAAGCACACAAGATACTGCCAGGTGAGTTTCCAGTGGAGAGATATTTACGGGTCACCTTGTACATTGACTGGCAGTGTGTGGGTCGTCATGTGCAACAGGAGAGTTTGTCGACCGTGTGGCCTGTGTCCCACTGTAAAACTGTCAAGGCAGGTGGGGGGCGGGGGACAAATGGAAGTGGCATGCAAAGGCTTGGGTGGGATGGACTGAAAGTTTTTTGGGCCGTGAGACTATGTAAGGAAAGCCTGCCCTGTGAAAAAGGCTGTTGTAGGATCAGTGGTTGGAATGCAGTGAGGGTTTATTTCAATGTACCCTCCACGAGTGAATGTTTGGAGCGGGTGGGGAATAAAGAAACTGGTGTGGTGGGACAAAGAAATGGGTAGGATGGTCAGGAATTGTGATGGGGTAGGTGGGTGGATACCCATGTTGGTGGATGATGCAGGGTTAATGATCTGAGTGAACTGAAGATTTATTTAAGAGTTTTCTCCATGAATAAGAAAAAAAACTGGTATTGCTCTCACTTCCCTGACGCCTTCAGACTCTGAGAAGTACAGTACATTACGTATCCCCAGGTATATTACTATAGCAATCTATCTATTGCCAGACGCCTTAATCCAGTGAGGATTGGCCATAGGCATATCACTTCCATGTCGCCCTGTCCTCTGCCACTTGGCTACCCGCGCTCCAGTTCACATCCCCTTTCATATATCTCTACATTCCATCCCTCCGTCTCATCCTTGGTCTCATCCCTCCCCCTCTTCCCTTCCACTGTCCTAATATACGCTCGACTTGCAAGTCCTCTTCTTTATACTCTCCACAAGGCCAACAGTTTCAAAGTACTCTATCTCTGAACACCTTCAATCCCATCCTCATCAACACCACAGCGCACCTTTACTTATTATTATTATTAGTAGTAGTAGTAGTAGTATTTTGTTCAGTTAACCATATCTTTCTTAATATCTGATTGACACACACACACACACACACACACACACACACACACACACACACGTTATTCTTTCACCATGAACCCATATCTAGGGTTTTATAATGAATGACAAAGTATAATAGTGCTATGGTAATGTCTGAAACAACGCGGTACACAGTTCATCATAATTCTATCACAAACTGCTTATGCTTCCTGACTGATAATTCTTTGTGCAGATACTAAACATTTCTACAGATACCTCACGTGAATATTTCTTGTTGATAATTTAGCGTAAATCCATAATTAGCAAATATCATTATAGTCGAACATTTTTCTTGCTAAACCAAGTCACTAACACAGACGACAACAGACACTGGCTTCAGCTATCCCTGTATGGTAAGAGCCTGTTCATCTATTGCGTGCACGAAATTATTTTTAAGTCAGTAAGTAGCAATTAATTTCTGTCCATCCCCTTGTGTATCTCTCTGTCTATCTGTCTGTCTCTAAGTAAGTCTACCTGCTTATTTTTCTCTATATTTATGTGTGTATGTTCGTATGTAGGTTGTGTATGTATGTTTATATCTATATCTATCTATCTATTCATCTATATCTCTGTTTATTCATCTATATTTCTATCTATTTATCGATACGTATTTAATTCACACCCATCACCTCTCCCATACAGTGTTACCAAATCACAGTCATATAATATCATACAGGGAAAGCTGAATCGAATTTCTGCTATCAACTATACCTTGTTGCTTTGCAGGTAAATTATATTCTGTAATGACTTCATATTTAACCACGATTCATTTTTATTTATTTATTTATTTTTTATTTTTTTGGTCCGTGATAATATACTGAGTCGGTCATTTTGCAGATCTACAGTAACCTCATATTCTTCTGACCGTAATTGCTTTCAAAGACCCGGCCGTGGGAGGAAACCCTTGTCCCGCCGTTCATGTAATTGTATCCACATCCTTCTAGAGATCTTATCAATTGGCAGCCGAAAGTCTCAATAAACGACCTCCAAATGTCTTTCCAGATCACCCTAAACAACTGCACTTAACATTTTGTACTTTAAACTTTAAGCTATACAAGATGGTTCGTGTATAATGCTCCACTTCTTTACCGTACGATTTCACAAGTGTTGTTGGGGCGGCTCAATTAGTGTTACCAACATCTACCTTGCATCATGTATCCATTTCCTGCTCCCATTGCCATATCCACACCCACAGTTGACAAGTTAAGCCATGCCCGCAACACCTAAAATATAGCCACGGGAATTTCTAGTAGATTTACGGGTCACCCTGTAAATCCAGCACACCAGGTAATGCGTCACGCTGTGCTGCTCCAAAGACACTGTGGTAGGGATCCAGGCGTCACTGTTTGGAGTCCGTACACTGTGAAACAGAGGGTGTGAGAACGACGGTCTCTGTCACTTTTTACCGTCAGCCACGCTGGGGTACAATATTCCTCCTCCACCTCAGGGGTGGGGTATATAGTTACCACCCAAGGTAATAAATTATTTTCTGAGATTCAAGAAGCCACTATTTTTTTTCCTTTATTGCAAGGATAAAGGAAGCAAAGACTATAAGCCAGCAAAATTATTTCCCCCATAAATAAATAAATATATCAATAATGGAGCCAAACTGAAGATTTTGTCCACAGTGTAGTGTCCATGGTGGTAGCACTACATTCAGTGGGTGAATGGCAAGTTCCCACACCTATCCCTCTTTCTGAAATGTAATTGTGAAGCGCATACGTGTAGAAATGTGTGCCTGTTAGGTAGACTTAGGCTTCTAGGGGCCTGATTGTTGAGTGAATGAGAGAGTGTTTCATCTCAACTGTTCATGCTGTTAATGAGTTCTCCCACGACCGTGCTATTTTACTGGTTTCTGGACCCTACCTCATCCCAGCTGTAGGGTGGTCCACAGTCCATAGGCAAAACATGACTAAAAAGTACTGTTCCACAAGGCTGCCCCTGCACCGTTTGGCGAAGAGACATCACAGGCAAAATTTTAGCTCATTTTAACAAATTTTAGACGTTTCACAAAAAGTTAGATTTTCTGTCATATATATGAAATTCTGACTGTGTGGTTATTTGAGTAGCCTACTAAAGTTTTATCAATGAGTTTATGCTTTTTTTTTTTTACTAGATATGTTTAAATTGATTTAAAATAAGCCTCTGCAAATGCAGTGTTACGTTGCAACCTGTCCAGCTTTCCAGCTTTTAGACTGCTTCTGTGGTCTATGCATCATACTTTCAAATCCTGTAAACTAGAGGTCTTTACTACTACAGCTTCAAATACAGGTATGCGGTCAGGTGCCTGTACACTAACAGAGGCATCCTTTGGAAAGGAACTTATATGGTTAGCCTATTGTCGAGACATATCTGAAATGGTTTTATCAGATGTTTGGCTGAAGCCTTTGAACCATCATCTGGTCCAGAAATGGAGCTTTTTAAACGTTTTCAGAAATGCTGGAGTCAGATCAGTCAAGAAACCTTTCAGCCAGAAAATGGTGATATGTTTAGTTCCACTTAAGAATCTCTGTGTAGGAAAATGATAAGATACTATACACATGCAATAAAAGAAGAACATCTATGTGAAAACTACGAGGAATTTCTGGAACTGTGTCTCATACTTCTAGACAGTACACCATATGAAGAATACAGATTTTGTGATCCTGGTGCCATAAACTATGCTCGCTGGATGATGAAAGGAATATGTGATTTGATAATATGACTTTTGAGATCAGTTTCAGCACACTGCTCATGAATTAATAGGCTTTCTGAAAGTTGGACTGTTTATCTCTTTGATATACGAGTATGCTAGGTTCTGGCATAAAGCTCCGATCCCACAAAGGTCCCCTTTCAACTCTTTAAGGTTGATTGACATGCTTCAATCATGCCCGGATGTTCGTATTAAAGAGAAAGACTTGAAAGCAGTCAAGCGACATCTTTGATATTTGTCTGAACACCTAACACCATTGGCTGTCTTTGACAACTCTGTAACCGATGAAACAGAGGCTTCAGTGGTTGCAAATTTAATGAGACCAACAAAACCAGACTGTGCACATCGTATCCCTGCCACAGATGTTACACTAGTCATCCAGTAGAAGCACACATTACAAGCAGGTCAATGAAACTCTTTAACCTGGTAACTGTACACAGTGAAGGGTTGGAATATTTAGAAAATGACCCTGCTACCTGGCTAACAGATGACACTTAACTTGCCACAGAGAAGAAAGTCTGTGGGGTAAAAGTGGTGAATGATTACACTGGAAGCATTAGTCTCATTGAGCCGTACAAGAGTGCACTGACAAAACATGAAGGCCAGAAGCAGTTTTTGGCAATTTTGCCACAATAAAGTAGTTACACCTTTCACTGAACTCAACTTACCTAAACCTTTTTTATTTTATTGTATAATAAGTAAAAGATGTATGTGCATACCTAATAAATATGGAAATATTCAGAAAGTTACACCATCATTACACAACACTTAGGTATAACGATCTGACAATCATTTACACATTTTTCTTTTATACAGAGTTGAAAATTGATCTTAATTTGCTAATACTGACCTCACATTTATACATTTTCGTTTTACGCATTTGTAACAATTGTTAAAACTCTAACACATTCGGTTTAAACAGTGTTGGAAGATATACTCGTCCCCTCCCAGGAAGGGCTCGGGAACGTGTGTTGTTTTCACTCGGTTTGTCTGTTTGTTTGTTTGTCTGTCCATCTGTCTGTCTGTTAACAACTTTATGCGAAAACTACTGGTGCGATTTTGACTAAAATTACAAGGATGATGGACTATGACCTTTTGATCACCTGATTAAATTTTGGACCAAAACGGGCCATGTCCCAGGCTGTAGGGCCAGAAAATGTAAAAAATAACGGAGATGGGTAATAATCGTTTTTTCGCCATAACTCTTTTCAAATTCGTCATATTGACATGAAATCAAAACCTAAAGGTGCATCTTTCAAATCTGCATCCTATACAATGCCTCATTACATCAGGGGGGTCACCCCCCAGTTAGCAGTTGGGGGGGTCAATGTCAGGTGGGTCGGGCCTAAAATTTAAAGTGGGCATAAAATCGTCAATTTTCACCCAATTTATGCCAAATTTGATAGGTGACATCTTTGACTAGATATCCTGTTGTGTTCATACGTCAGCACTAAAATGACTGCCGGGGACGGGTTGCTGTGCCTTCGCACTGCTTCTTGTTCGAATTTTGTTCACTTTCCGCCAGGTATCCCAGAAAAGCCTTCATTTTGTACAAACTCTAAATATTGTTCATAACTGATGCATTTTTTTTCAGAAACATATCTTGTCAGTAGGAACAGGGGCGACCTTGCTGATCAGCAAAAATCTTAAGTTAATTTTTTTTTACCACCTTACCTAGCTGTTAACCCGCCCCATCCCGACCACTTTTCCACCACTGACTCCCCCCAATCCCGACCATTTTTGGCTCAAACCTCCGCTTTTGGTGAGAAACATCAAAAATTCATAGAGAAATCGCTCGCCTGAGGCTTAAACTACTCGATACAGGTAGGAGTACCTCCTTACCTTACTTTTTCTAACAGGCTGGCACCAAAGAAAACGAATTCTATGGGAGGATAACTATTTCACACCACTCATAAACGGTATTTATTTATTTACTTGGTACGAATTAATATGTAGTACGAGAGTATATTGGTTTTCAAGCAGTAATATAGGCATTATAAGCATTGTTTCACTCACTAACTCATCACTATACCTGACCTTTTTTTGCCACATTACCTGATCATCATTTCTGACTGTTTCTTCCTCTAATGCTATGTAAAGTTGTCCTCCACATTGTCATTGATTGGGGAATCACTCTGGCCCTGAATTTCATACCGTGGCATGACATGGCTTTACTGGCCAGGTCATTGATAACAGGTGAATTCCTGAGACAATGGCGTGCAGGGGGGGAAGGAGGTCATCCTGGGTAAGGCATTGTCCTGCATGGCATCTTGTAGAGGAAGGTGTCACGTGTATATGTACCAAAAATCACTTACGAAAATTGCAAATTTTGCAAAATAGAAACCTTGCAATTGATTCGCGTTTATGTACGTCGACGGGATTGACAGTGACAAAACGTGTGGACATTAAAGAACGTCGACGGGACGCTGTGGGTTAATGGATGATGTTTATGTGTTAGAGATTTGCAATCTAATCCCAGTTATCTTGATTCCACCATAAACGATTATACTCTGGCCCCAACCCCCACGTACTCCACCCTAGGATTGATGGTCTTACCTTTGGAGTGGCACAGACGAATAGGTTGTGAGAGGCAGAGTGGAACATCATGTCGAAGGCAAGCGTACATGTAGTACTTTCATTCTTTCCACTGCGAGGGAGATGAGTTGGTAAATGGAGGTGGCGAACACGACTCCAAGGAGACGCATTGTGTACTGCCTGCTCTGTGTTCTTACCTAATTGTTCTTACCTAATTGTATCTTTACAGAAATGAGTCAAGCTCGTACTGTCCCATGTCTTAAACCATATTTATCGTACATATCCTTAAATTTGTGAATTGTTTTGGCACACACTATTTCATTCGGTAGTGCAATCCATTGATCAATTGCTCTGTTTGGGAAACTAAATTTCCTTACGTCTTTATCACCTCTCTTCTTATGCAGTTTTTTGCAGTGTCCTCTTGCTGATGCTTCTCCATATGTTAAGTAATCATTTATGTCTATTTTCTCCTTTCCTGATATGCACTTATATAGCATTATCATGTCACCTCTTTTCCTTCTCTCCTGTAGTGTTGGTAGATTCAGTTTATTTAGTCTTTCTTCATAGCTTAGGTCCCTTAAGCTTGGTATCCATCTTGTAGCGGCCCTTTGAACTTTTTCAATCTTGTCTATATGCTTTTTGAGATGAGGACTCCAGACTACTGATGCATATTCCAGGGTTGGTCTAATGAATGATGTTATTATCCTTCTTAGCATGTCTTCATTTATGTATGTGAATGCTATTCTCATATTTGCAAGCAGTGTATACATGTTCCGTACCTTCTCGCTGATGTGGTCAGCCGGAGATAGTCTGTTATTGATAATCACACCTAGGTCTTTCTCTCTTTCTGATGTGTATAGGGTTTTATTTCCTAACTTATAATCCCAATCAGGTCTTTTTCCACTTTTACCAAACTTGATTACATGACACTTGTCCACACTGAATTCCATTTGCCATGTACTACATTCATGAAGTTTGTTTAATTTTTCTTGTAGCTCCCTACAAGAGTCTGTGTTAATAATTCTCCTTTGTATTTTTGCATCATCTGCAAACATGTTCATATAGCTCTCATTTTCAGTGTTACTGTTTATATCATTTATATACACTAAAAACATGATTGGTGCCAGCACTGAACCCTGTGGTACTCCACTAGTCACTTCTTTCCATGATGAGTAGTTTCCTCTAAGTACTGTCCTCATTTCTCTTTTTATGAGAAAGTCTTGCATCCAACAAAACAGTTTGCCTCGAATTCCTCCTTGATGGTACAGTTTCCATAAAAGTCTTTGGTGTGGTACTGTGTCAAAAGCTTTCTTGAAATCTAAATGGATACTGTCCACCCATCCTTCCCTCTCCTGTATTGTGTTTGTTACTCTGCCATAGTAGCTCAACAGATTAGTAACACATGATTTTCCTTTTCTGAAACCAAACTGTCTTTCTGTTATCATACTGTGTTCTTCGAGATGATTTACCCAAGCTTTTCTTATAAGTTTTTCTAATACCTTGCTTACAACACTGGTCAGTGATACTGGTCGGTAGTTGAGTGGATTTTGTCTATTTCCTTTCTCGAATAAGGGGACAATATTTGCTTTTTTCCAAATATCGGGTAGTTTACCTTGACTCAAGGATTTCTTGAAAATTAAAAATAATGGTTTACTTAACTCCTTTGCACATTCTCGTAATACCCAACATGAAATTTCATCAGGACCACTTGCTTTTCCTCTGTCTAATCCACTCAACTCCTCCTGTATTACTTTTTCTGCTATTTGTATATCTGGTAGTATGTGTGGACATTCATGTTCCACATAGTCCCTCTCAAAATTTTTTTCTTCCGTAAAAACTAATTGGAAATTCTTATTTAGTGCTTCACAAATATCTTTCTCTTGTGTATAAGTGATTCCCTCGTCCGTAATGGATTGTATTATATCTTTTACTTTGGTTTTGCTTCTGATATAGCTGTAAAACAGCTTTGGTTGATCACTACTTTTATTTATTATATCCTCCTCAAACTGTTTTTGGGTTTATCTCCTTATTCTTGTATAGTCGTTTCTTGCCTGTTTGTAATTATTATACGCCCTTTCACTATTGTGTCTTCTGTATCTATTCCACAACAAATCTCTTCTTTCTTTTGATTTTTTACATTCTGTATTGAACCATTTCTGTATTTTCTTATCTGCTTCTTTGTGCTGTGGGATGTACCTCTGGACTCCTATTTCATAAAATGCACAAATTTTTTTATATACAGCATTTAAATCTTGTCCTCTAAGCTCATTTTCCCAATCAACTTCTAAGAAATACTTCTTTAGGTCTTGATAATTTCCCTTTTTATAGTTTAGGCTCTTTTTGTAACTGTCATTGCTGTTTACTATGTCATATGCTATCCTGAAGTTATAATTTAGTACTGCATGATCGCTTTTGCCGAGTGGAGAGTGATATATTAAACTGTCAGTATCATTTTCTTGCCTAGTAAATATTAGATCTAGCACTGAAGGTACATCGTCCTCTTTTTCTGGTGGTTTCCTTCACATGTTGCGTTAAGAAAAACTCTTGTACGAGTTCCAGGAGCTTTTGGTCCCAACATTTTCTTGGCTATTTATATCTAGAGTATTCCAATTTATATTTGTATTGAAGTCCCCAGTTAGTATAATTCTTTCCGATTTCTCTTCCATTTTATGTAGCAAGGATCTTATACTCTGAATTGTACTCTCTGCTAGGTCCTCATATTCGTCTCTTTCCCATGTGTTTGATCTGGGTGGCATGTACAAATTGGCTACAATTACTTTACCTTCAGATGTGTCGATCTCTACTGCAATCAGTTCTACTTGTGATGGTATATCTAGGTTTATTTCCTTGACTTTTAGATTTTTCTTAGTTAATATTATAATTCCTCCTCCTTTTTTTAAATTTGTCTCTTCTCCATATATTGTATTCCTCTAAGTTTAGTATGTCATTGGATATCCTTGGTGTTAATTTTGTTTCAGTTAGGCTTATTATTTGTGGTTCATTTTCTCTGACATAATCATTCATCTCTAGTAATTTAGATACCATTCCATCCACATTTGAGTACATCAACTTTATCATCTTGTTTATATACTTGTCATGACATGGTTCTACTACCTTCCTCCTTTTTCTTCCATCCTGTTTGTGTACCACTTTCGTACCTGCAATCCTATTACTTTGTAAAAAAATTTCTTCTTCTCCTCTTCTGATCTTCCCTCATTTTTTGTTTTTGCTTCCTCCCTTTTCTCTTTCAGTAATTCCAGTTCCTCTTGTGTTAGGCATCTTTTTATCCATGCATTTTTGAACTTCTCTTTTTCCATAAGATTCTTTGCATTTTTTAGTATCTCTTCCACAGTGTTTACACTCTGGAAAGTCACCTTTAGAGGTCTTGTCTTGCTTTTCTCGTATTTCCCTAACCTTTTGTGTTCCTCTATGTCTTTACTACAGATTTCCTCTGATACTTCTTTCAGTAATTTCATTACATTTGTCATCTCCTTTTTGTCTCTTGTGATCTTGTTTTTAAGTTCTTCCTCTTCTATATCAGTGATTACTATTGATTTGTTTATCTCTACTGAATCTCTGACTAACTTTGGATTGTTTTGGATTATTCTTTTCACCTCCTTTTTAATGCTTTTTTCCTCCACCCTTGTTTCTAAGTCTTTCTTTACTTTCACCATTTCAGCATACGTGGTTTCTACATCATTTTTGTAGCTTTGCACAGCTTCATTCACTTGTGTTATCTTCTCCTCAATGTCACTGCTCTGGTCAATGAGACTGCTAACTTGCCTAACTGTCTCTGTGTCATTTTTGAACTCTTCCATAACACTCTCGTGATTGACTACTGTACTTGCCATTTCACTCATTTTCTTCCTAAGTGTACTCAATTCCACTGTTATTTCACTGATAGTTGCGTCTTTCTTATTGGCATCCCTTCCTAGTTTTTCTATTTCTTCCTTTTGCAAGTGCATCTGCTTCTTTATTTCATCAATTTCATTTTTGAAGCCATTTCTAGTTTGTTTACACGTTCAACCAGTCTATTGTGGGTCTCTACTTCAACCAGTTCTTGGTAGAAATCATCATTTTGCTTTTTACCTTTATCCCTTTTCTTTTCCAAATTTGCTTTACTAAAGTATGTATCCATTTTGCAATACTTAAAGTTGAAAGCATATACTTACAATCTCCGTGTTGTAGTCTAAACAAACCTCAGAGATGACTCAGAGTATTCTTTCGTCTTGGTTCTATTTCCTGTTTGAACAAGTCTTTGTTTAAACTTATTATTTTTTTCCTTTTAATAATGAACAATCATTTAGTCTAACCTGGTACTGAGCCTGACTCATACAAAGATACAAATTTAGGTAATGCCACTGGCCGTGATGATTTGGTACGGAGCGCCGGCGTCACACGTCCGTCCAGCTTGAATCCCTGTGTGTGTGTGTGTGTGTGTGTGTTCCTCCCTCCTTTCGTCCTTGATTTCTTCCTTCTGGTATTCCTTCTCCCCTCACTCCTTCCATCCTTCTATATTTCCATGTTGATTCTCTTTCTTCCTTCCAGCCTTCTTCAATCCTTCTCTTCGCATCCCTTTATGTTCCTTCTTGACAGTATTTTTTTTTTTTTTTCCTTTTGTTCCTTGCTTCCTTCCTTGCCTCTCTCTCTCTCTCTCTCTCTCTCTCTCTCTCTCTCTCTCTCTCTCTCTCCCTCTCTCTTTCGTGCGCATTAATGCCTTTTATCGTTAGTCTTGTGACTCCTACTACCACCACCATCATCATCATTATCCTACGTACTGTAAGTGTGTACGTAAGACGCTAAGGGACTGTGAAGTAGTACAGTTTTCTCAAACTATTTTGATCTGATTTCAAACAAATTCGTGAAAGGGCTGAGTGTAGCCCAAGGGGCTGACCTATAGCTTTAGAAAATAGGTCAAATGGTCAAGGTCACGTGGCAAGGTGTGAACTTGTACAGTTTTTATTCGAATTATACGAAGCTTGGTGGAAGGATTAAAGGTAAGGCAAGAACGAAGGCAGCCGAATTTAAGAACAGTCAAGCGTCAAGGTCATAGGGCAAGGTCAAAGTTAAAACTCGAGAGTCTGTGTGTGACAAAGATCGCTAAAAACATTTTGGTCTGATTCATACCAAACTTGATGGAAGTCATGAGGGTAAACCAAAGGGTTCACATAGTGCTTTTTTTAACAACCGGTCAAACGCAAAGGTAACATGGCACGGTCAACCCAAACAATGCCAATCTGATTTAGACCAAATTTGATGGAAATGTTGAGGGTAAGCCAAGAATGAATTGAATCACTTTTGAGAACAACCAGTGTGAATTCAGGTTACAGGTCATAGTCAAACTGTGTCATTATGCACCGCCCATGGCTGCACTAGTATACTTGTACAGTAATGGCATTATTTTCACACGATTTTGGAAGGGTCTCTCATACTGAAAAAATTAATCCTTTCAACGCTATTGCGTATTTAGTGTTTTATCTTGCTTGCACCACACAATTTTGTTTAGCTTTTTTTTTTTAATTATTAATTAGATGTATGAGATGTAGACTTCACTCACTTCAGCAAGACGAAAGACCTGGCCAAAAATAAATTAGACTGGATGCAGCAAGAATGAAATACAACAGTACGTCATGGGAGTGAAGGGGTTAATGAGAGGCCTGTCCTAGGCTGAACAAAGTCGTGTGGGAGTAGCAACAACAGCCTCTACAATAACACTTCACGCTGAACGGAATAACCCCTTCATCCTGGCCCTCATCTGGAGCCTACGCAAAGTGACGCTATGTAAACTGGATGGAGCGAAGCAGCTGCGGCGTCTATCTATCTCGAGCCAAATCTCATATTCCCCTGTGCCTCACTATAGGGATGGACACTGTTATCATACTGGTGAGGCATCGTCTTCCAAAAAGGGGCACCGGATCTCTACCCGGAATTCTGCACTATACAGATCCCTCCACTGCCTCATATTATTGGCGGTCTTTAAGCTTGCATCAACGCAGCAACACTGCGTTCGCTTACACTCGTCAAGTCGTGCCACTCTCTCTCTCTCTCTCTCTCTCTCTCTCTCTCTCTCTCTCTCTCTCTCTCTCTCTCTCTCTCATTTTTTTTAGGAGGCACAAAAAATAATCGAAGCAATTACAAAGAAATTATACAACATTGTTTATGGATTTCAAGATTGCGTCTCTGTTTATAGTTTTCAAAAGAAATCCACGAAATAGATTGCTGGCAACTCAGTTATTTTGTTTATTATAAGGCAGTGCGGTGACTGACGTGTGAGGTGACGGTGGCGAGGCTTAAGGGGTGGGAGGAGCAAGCAGGAAGGAAAGTGTAGGCAGGTGTTGTCCTACACACACTAGTGTCTTGTCGGAATTCTAGCGATGCAATAAAGTCTCCGTTTCTATTCCTTAACTATCAGTTAATGCACAGATTAATACTGTTTACGTTATTAACAGTATTATTAATATATATATATATATATATATATATGTGTGTGTGTGTGTGTGTCCGACTCTGGGCATAGGCTTCGAAGCCTGCTATCAAGGACCAGCAGTCCTCCTACATACCATACCACTTCGGTGCTAACACCCACCGTCCATATTGAATACATTCTAGGGCTGTCTCATACAGGACTGGCGTATTTGTATTAGCGGGGGTATTTTTACATGTCGGCGGGTCTTCTAGTAGATCAGTAAAGCCTCATTTAACGAAATTCAAATCCTTAAACTGTTCCCTGTCCCAGCCGGGATTTGAACCTGGGTCCATTAGGACCGCAGGTCATCTCTCTACCGATTGAGCCACCGCCTCCCCTAAATTATATATATATATATATATATATATATATATATATATTAGAGAGAGAGAGAGAGAGAGAGTTTTAAATATATATATATATATATATATATATATATATATATATATATATATATATATATATATACTGTATATATATATATATATATATATATACTGTATATATAAAACTGTTGGATGCCACTCTTGATGCTCACAGCTAAGGCGCAAATTCATAATATGTATGTCAAATTTATTTTCAGTGTATTACTGATAACCTTCATTATATTTTCGCTCTTTTTAATTCTTTTTCGTATTTTTGTTACTATATTTTTCCATTGTTTTCTGTTTCCCTGTTCTTTTTTTTCTTTTTTTTTTCATTTTATAAACATTCACTCTCTCCAGCCCAGATAATCCTTATTTTCCTAACTTTCATCCTTCCTCTTTCACTCCCATATTTTCTATTATCCATATTCGCTATAGGTTTCTGGTAACATAAATTACTCAAACATTCTCTCTCTTTCGCATTATGTCCTTGGCGTACTTATGCTTTCACTCAATTTTTCACATAACTTTTCATTTATACGCTCTGGACCTATATACATAATTTCAGTAACTAATTCTGCTGTGTTTACAGCTATACCCAGGCTACTGGAAGTATTATTACTCTGTTTCCATTTTATTTTGTCTTCACAGATTTGAGTATTTTGTTATTTATATATATTAATTATTTACATATACTGTTTTTGCAATTTCGTGTACAACTCTGAAAGATCTTTGGAACCATGTATATTCTTTATATGCCATACTCTGTCAGTTGTTTGTATAATTCTGTTTCTTTTAGTTTTAGTCACGTTTTTATGGCTCGTTCATGCAGTTTTATCTTCATGAGGGATATTTTTTTTTCATTCTGTATCTGTTGTGTTTCTAGTGGCAGGTAGCTTATTTAAAGATCATTAGTATTGCTTTATTTATTGTTCTCTTAAATTTCAAAGCTTTCGTTTTGCTTCTTCAGTGTGATGGGATTCGTGGACATTCCAATACTGGGTTTGTTAACGACTTAATTAATTGGGTTTTTATATTGGTAATTCTTTCAATATAATGTTTTTCGATAGCGCTTCCTTTCTCCTGTGGACTCGACATTTCATGTGATTCAGAAATCCAGTTGTGGTTATCTTTTGGTCAAGAATAATTTCCCCCTCCTTTATATATTCAATAATTTCCCCGTCAGCTACTTTGTTTTCCTTTTTTTTTTTTTTTTTTTCTGTGCTAAGGCCATAGTCTTGAATCTATTCATGCTGCTCTTAATGATCCACTGTCACTCATATGTATTGGCACTTTTAATCTAAATGGCAACCTTAAGTGCCATTATTTGTCTGGATCAGCGCTGATATATAATAATATGTGTGATTTCATGTGCAAGTTTTTTTTTTTTTTTTTTTTTTTTTTGGCATCCTGGTGCTGCTACAACTGTGTCAAATGTGTACTCGTATAGTACATGTGGCATGGAGGACAAGCAGCTCCCCTGGGGGACTCCACACAGTTTAAATTCTTCTTCCACATAATCATTTATTTTAATTCTGGCTGACATGTCATCCACAAACTTACTTCAAAATTTCTCTTATAATTCAGACAGTCTTTTGTTTAGTAAAATATATTTTAATCCTTCATGTCATGTTTTCGTCACATCTCTTAATATAGCACTGTTCCTTGTTACCTAGTGCTTTTCTATTCTCTCTGAATCAGCACTTGTCTTTGTGGAATATGATTTAGTGTTCGAGGAAGGTATTTACCCCTTCACTCCCATGACGTACTTTAGTATTTCATTCTTGCTGCATCCAGACAGTCTAAGTCATCTTAGGACAGGCCTGTGGTATTGCAGAAGTGAGTGAAGTCTACGTCTCATACATCTAATTAATTTTAAGAAGCAGAGCTAAACAAAATTGTTCGGTGCGAGCAAGACAAAACACTAAATATGCAATGGTGTTGAAGGGATTAAAGCTTTCACTCACTACTTTTTCAAGCTTTTTCCCAGGCATTTTCAAAAACAAAATACACCCGGTAAGATCAGTTAAGGATGTACACTCTTTAGGCATAAATTTTCTTACAATAATTTAAGTGATCTGCAAAGTATCCTGTTGACATTGCTGAGCTAAATAAATTATTTAATATTTGCAAGGCTAGGTATATTAGGTTTTCTAACACTGGCTTCTTAATTCAACTCTCTCCAGGACCATGATGTTAATAATTCTTTATTATCTTTTTTTATTTCATGGATGGTAATTTTCCTTGTGAGTGGGTTTTCTTCTAGTGACCTTAACTGTTTAGCAGTATTTTCTCTCCAAAAAAAAAAATAATAATAATATATTGCATTCTTCATTTCCTCATCTAATTCTTCGTTCTTCTCGTCTATTATGTAATGTATATCTTGGCAATGTTTTCTCATTATTTCTTCCTCCCCTATATTAGTATATACACTCTTTCCATCTGGCTTTGTCAGGGAGTTGTTCAAATAATCTGGAGAACTTAAATTCTGTTTATTCTTTCCCAGAATTATTTTGGATCTTCATATGCCCTAGATAGGTCTTCTGCTGAGTTTCCCCATCTTTCCGCTCGAGCTTTCCTGCATTCACCTCTTAGTTGTCGTCTTGAATTATTAAACCATCGATACTTTTGCCTCTCCCGTCTCATCGCAAAAGCCCCCTGCGATAGTTGTTTGTATTCTTCTTGAAGGTTTTTAATCACAGGTGTTTCATACATTATACTGACGGATTTCATTGTGCTCTGGGAAACAGATATCTTCATTGCTTCATTAATTGTCTACGAGTAGTAGCACCTGCTTTGTTCATCATCTGTTTCTTCTATTGTACATCCGTCCAGCCCCTCCTCCTGTCCAAGAAGTTCATCCACTTTATTTATTTATTTATTTTTATTTTTTATTTTTTATACTGAATTTTGGTGTGCATAGCGTTGATATTGGTGCAGCCGCTGTCGTTACAATTACTGGTAAACGATCCTCCATACCTTCCTGCCTACCTCCGTTACTGCCTCCTTACCTACTTACTTAAATGCCTACCTGCAATTCTCTGCCTCACAACCTACCTACATAGCTTCCTCCCTACCTGCCTGGCTACCTACCTACCTACTTACCTCTGTTCCTACATACCTACCTTACTCTCTGCCTACCTTCTTACATACCTACCTATACACCTCCCTCCCTGCCTACCTAAAAGCTGCCTACCTATCAATCCCCCTCCCTGCCTACCTAAAAGCCACCTACCTGCCAATCCTCCTGCCTACCTACCTACATTCCTACTTACTTCCACCACCTATCGAGGTACTAACACAGGCGCATATTTAAAGCTTTATGCAGTTTCCCAGTTTCCAGTGGGTTGTATCAAAACTGTGATAAGGACATAATTAGGTCATTTTGAGTGCCCTGCTCAGTGTTACCAGTTATGGGTATATTCCTGCAAATGAAGAAATCTGCTCTATGGCCTGATCTTTCTTGGTTCCAGTGACCTTGGGGCTGACCTAAGCATGTTGGCCACAACGACCAGGTGACACCGTCAGCTTGCGGGGATTCGTTTAACACGTCAATCGTCAAAATTAAATTGGGGTAGGAATGAACAACAGGACAAAAGAATAGAAAACTCGTTCTTTTCCTTCCTCCCGAGGCCCTTGACTTCGTCTTCAGGAAAAGTTTTAAACAATGTGAAAATGTAATTTTGAAGATTTAACTA
Organism: Coenobita brevimanus; assembly: GCF_032717465.1. NCBI lineage: Eukaryota > Metazoa > Arthropoda > Malacostraca > Decapoda > Coenobitidae > Coenobita > Coenobita brevimanus. The sequence goes on from NC_136956.1 coordinate 10,537,992, forward strand.
CTTCCTTATGATGGCTTGCAGTATTTTTCATAATATTCCTGCTAATCTTAGACTGTGTTACTTGGTTTATGAGAGACTTTTAGAACTGGATGAACTAGTTACAGCCTAGATAAGGCCTAACATGGCTATATTAAAAAAAAAAAAAAAAAGTCTTCCCATACCGGATAATTTATCATCTAACCTCTGGAGTAGTACAGACGAAAAGTTTTGAGGAAGGATGAATAGATTTATGGATATTAGATAAATTTCAAAATTTTAAAGATATACTACAATCCAGGTTTCTCGACTGTAACTTAGAAGATTATATTCTGTCCTAGTAAACCCCTCCTTCCCACATAAAGGAACTGATCATCTTACCTTTGGAGAAGCACAGACGAAAAGGTTGTGCGTTGGGGCGTAGAACATGATATCTAAGACTGGCGAGTCATTACCTTCCTTCATACCTTTGCAAGTCTTTTTCAGTCTAAGCTTTCTTTCCCTCATTCTTACCCCGACGGTTTCGTGCTGGGAGGGTTGGTGGACCTTCTCTGAGGTGGAGTTGGCGGTAAGTGGATTCTGTGGGTAGATGGAATTCCAGTGGAAGGAAGTGGCGCGGTATAAGAGAAGGAGTAGGTCAATGCATATGAAGATGATTATGGCTCTGAGGAGAAGCATTTTATACCTCATGATTGTGTGTGTGTGTGTGTGTGTGTGTGTGTGTGTGTGTGTGTGTGTGTGTGTGTGTGTTCCTTCTTGACTATATTAATTCTTTCCTTCCTTCTTGACTTTTTGCCGTGTTTTCTGGTTCAGTTTCTGATGCTCTCTTCCTTCCTTCCTTCCTTTTTTTTATTATTTTCCTTTTCCTTCCTTTCTCTAGTTCTATCCTTTCATGTTTTTCGTTCCGTCTTGACTGTTTTACCTTCCTCTCTTCCTTCCAATCTTGCACCTCACTTTCTTCCCTGCTTTTTTTCTCTACTTTCCTTCTTGGTTTTCTTTTTCTTTCTTGTTCACTGTCTTACTTCCTTCCTTCTTCCTTCCTTCCTTCCTTCTTCACTGTGTTTCTTCTTTTTCGTCTTTTCCCTTCTTCTGCACTCTCTATTCCTTCTTTTTTACTGTATTACTAAGCTTCTTTCCTTTATTCTTTCTTTCCTTGTTTGCTGTCTCTGTCTTTCTTCCTTCCTTCATACCTTTTTCTCCTATTTCTCTATACTTCTTCCCTTCATTTCTTTTTCCAGTCTCCTTTTTCGTCTTCCCTACTTTGTTTCTCCTGACAGACTGATCGATCGCTTGCTGGTACATTTGTTCTTTACCTCCCCTCTTTGTGTAATTCACAATGCATTGATAAACTTGATTTTATCTGTGTTAGCTTTCATTAATGCCTCTTATATCTTATCATTGCTCTCCTCCTACCATTCTCCTCTTCCTCATTATCATCATCATCATCATCGCTGTTTTCGTCATCATCGACAACATCATTGCTGTCTTCGTCATTATCATCACCATCGCTGTCTTCAGCATCATCACTGTTGTCTTCATCAGCATCAGCAGCATTTAAACCATCATCTACAATAAAATCATTGTCACCGTCACCGCCATCATGACCTTCCACTTCCTCCTTGTCATCATCATCATCATGATCATCATTACATTCACCATGATTATCAATTTCTACCTCATAATCCCCATCTCCATCACTATAATCGTCACCCAGATAGACAGACGGATAAGATACATAGACATACAAGTAGATAAATAGATAGATAGATGGATAGACAGATAGAAAGGTAGAACGTGATATAGCAGTAAAAACATTGACAAAAAAAAAAAAACTCATTCGGAATACTGTAGTCAGCCGCAACAGTTCGTTCACGTCTCCTGCCTCTCCTTGGCGGCTGGTTTCAATAACAGGTGAATGTGACGTATTGTGCTGTGGTGCATATTGTCATCCATCTGTGGGTGATAATATACACCTTCGTCCCTAGCTAATGGTTCAGGCATCTATGACTCCAGTGATAAAAGACAGGGGAGGAGACTTATGTGGCTGACTTTACTTATAAATGGTGCACAGTTGACTATGGTGCTGGAGAGGGACGCCTTCAGGTAGTGGCACCAATATAACCAGGCGGCTGACCTGCCAGGTTATACAAACGTCCCTCTAATTCCTTCTAGCCCGTAAGGAGGATGGTGGACAGCTTCAGCCTGCAGTCCACTGCGTTCACAGTTCAGACGAACCTATAACAACTACTACTACTACTTCTACTTCTACTACTACTACTATTACTACTACTACTACTACTACTACTATGCTTCTTTTACACTAACTTGGCATATAACTGGCGCCTCTCCATGCTAAATGTTGGGTTTTAACAGAAGATTAAGATAAGAATATGATGCTAGTACAAGAAAGTGCTATGTAAAAAAGGAAGCGTTGGCTTATTATGCCACTGAGCTACGTGGAACAAACTTCATAGGGACGAAAATCTGGGTCGTCTGAGTAAAAATAGCACAAACATGTACTAAGGATAAAATGTTTAGCCAGAGCACCGTCATTTTCTGCCACTGAGCAACGTGAAATAAGGTTCAAAAGGACAAATTCCTTGGCCAAGTTAAGGCGAAAAGAGTATAATTAGTGATAATGCGAAAAAAAAAAAAAATAATAGTCACCAAGCTGTCATTGTGTGAGGCATTTCACTCTGTTTACACCTGACAAAGATCCGTGGCCTCCCTTCAGTTCAGTTAGATGGCAAGGTGTAGTCAGAGTGGAGTTTTGACTAGCATAGACTCATTCCTGCCTCATTACTAATGCTTGTAAGTGGCCGTGCACTGTCTTTCTCTGCCACGGACCTGCATGATGAGCTTCAAAAGGACAAAAACCTGGTCTGAGTAAACAGAATAGGCTCTAGTCACGAAGAAGTGCTATAGAATGAGTGTAGACTCGTAGTATTGCCTTTTTTTCAGCCATAGAGCTTCGTGAAATAAGCTTCAGAAGGACGAGTAATTGTGCCAAGCTAAGATGATTGTAGTTTATTTATTGCCCAGTCCGAACAAGACAAGGATAGACCCCAGGCGATACACTGCGTCCGGCATTTTATTTTAGTCTGTTTTTCATATACAGAAATACGTAACCCCTAATCAGTTCAACTGATGATCAGGTGTAGTCAGACTGGAGGATAAATCTGACTAGGAACCAAGGAGACTCATTGCTTCCTCAGTGGTGCAGTTCCCTTAGATGAAATCAAAGTGATTATAGTTAAATGCCCTAATGCTTTTTTAATTATATTTTTGTTCTCAAGGCGCATGGTGGTCTATATACGGTTTGTTTTGATCTCACGGAACCGGGCTACTTACACAGTTGAAAACTAATCTGTGGTTCTATGAAATTCATTGAGCATTAGCTGTGGCGTAGGAAAAAGTTTCCTTGGTTACTATTCTATGTTTACTCTAATTTGGCCTAAAATTACCATCTCTCCGGCTTGGATACCTAGTTGTAACATTAGATTAGCGGTAGAAATCGACAAGTCACAAAGAAGTGCTATGGAAAGGATGTAGAGCGTAGCAGTGTCTTTT